>NC_080670.1:110991427-111146964 GCF_030247195.1 Topomyia yanbarensis
AAATTGGTGCTGTTGCCGAAGCCCGGGAAGCCGCCAGGCGACCCATCGGCGTACAGACCAATCTGTCTGATCGACACGACTGGCAAACTGCTTGAGAGGATCATCCTCAACAGGCTAACCTCGTACGCGGAAGGTACGGACGGTCTGTCAAGCAACCAGTTTGGCTTTCGGAAGGGTAAGTCCACAGTGGACGCTCTCAACTCAGTGATAAATACTGCCGAGATAGCGATCCAACGGAAAAGGCGAGGTATTCGATACTGTGCGTTAGTGACACTTGACGTGAAGAACGCATTCAACAGCGCAAGCTGGGATGCCATCGCGCTTTCGTTACACCTTAGCCTACCGGTGGGTCTGTACCGGATCCTGTAAAGTTACTTTCAGAACCGCGTACTGCTATACGAGACCGATGCCGGTCAGAAAAGGGTTCTGATTACCGCCGGAGTCCCGCAGGGCTCGATCCTAGGCCCGGTGCTATGGAACCTAATATATGACGGGGTTCTGAGACTGAAGTTCCCTCCTGGGGTCAAGATCGTCGGCTTTGTCGACGACGTAACCTTGAAGGTCTACGGGGAGTCAATTCCTGAGATAGAACTAACCGCAGAACACGCGATCAGCACGGTGGAGGAATGGATGAGCGCGAGAGGCCTGGAGCTCGCTCATTATAAGACGGAGGTAGTTATCGTCAACAACCGTAAGTCGGCACAACATGCAGTTATCCATGTGGGAGAAGTCGCGATCACTTCACAGCGAAGTCTAAAGTCTCTCGGAGTCATTATAGACGACAAGCTGAACTTCGGCAGCCATGTCGACTATACATGCAAGAGAGCGTCGACTGCCGTTGCGGCTCTATCGAGAATGATGTCCAACAGCTCAAAGGTGTGCGCCAGTAGACGTAGGTTACTGGCAGGCGTTGCAGTATCTATCCTCAGGTACGGCGGCCCGTCATGGTCAAGAGCACTGAGGGTAACCAATTACCTACAGAAACTGGAGAGCACCTACCGCGTGATGTGCCTCAGAGTGATATCTGCCTACCGCACGGTAGGCACGATGCATCCTGCGTGATAGCGAGCATGATGCCAGTCGGGCTTGTCATTCGGGAAGATGAGGAGTGCTTCGAGTTACGTGGAAATAGAGGAGCCCGCGAGGGCACCAGGGTGACCTCGGTCGCCAGATGGCAGCGTGAGTGGGACAACTCCTCGAGAGGTAGGTGGACCCACCGGCTGATACCTAGCATATCGAGCTGGGTGGGGAGACCCCATGGGGAAGTTCACTTCCACCTGACACAATTCCTGTCAGGCCATGGCTGTTTCCGACAGTACCTCCACAGATTCGGGCACGCGGAGGTCCCAGCCTGCCCGGACTGCTCAGGTGTAGACGAAACTGCCGAACACATACTGTTCGTATGTCATCGGTTCGACGTCGAAAGAAGAGCAATGCTTGACGTCTGTGGCTGGGACCAAACCCCTGATACCCTTATTCAGCGGATGTGTTAATCGGTGAAGAAGTGGAACGCAGTCTCGGCTGCTACTATCCAGATTGCCTGTAGGCTACAGGTAATCTGGCGAACCGAGTAACAGACGACGGGCACGGCTAACTAGTGATTGGTTAGCTGGAGCGAAAAAGGCCAAGCGCAAAAAAGGAGTGAATGGTCTGTTCATGCCGAGGCAGGTTTGGCGCAGCGACTGGCAACCGCGTAAGGGGTAAACCCAGCCACTCCGAAGCAAGACAGAAGAGTGAGTGCATAGGCGTATAAGTGGACTGCCTCATGCCAAGACGGGAGGGTCGTAGCGTAGTATGTTGGGACTTAGCTATCGATGCCTCATGGCGTGGCAGAGGAGTGAAAGGGTGAGCATCCAAGTCAGTCTCACATGGCATGTTAAGGGTGAGCACAAAAGTCAACCTCACATGGTATGGTAGAGGATAGCACAAAAGTAAGCCTAGCAAGGAATGAAAAAGGTGAGCACACAAGTCAGCCTCGCATGGTATGTCAGAAGTGGGGCCTAAGAAAAATATCCCACATGGGATGCCAGGGGGAGTGACAGAGGTACAATAGAGTGGCACGATCGAGAGTGAATCAGGTGATAGGGTGAGCACCCAAGTCAGCCTCACATGGTATGGGTGGGGCGAGCAAAAAAGTAAGCCTAGCAAGGAATGAGTAAGGAGAGCACACAAGTCAGCCTCGCAAGGACCGAAAAAGGTGAGCACAAAAGTCAGCCTCATGTGGGAGTGTTTGAGAGTGAATCAAGGTGCGATAGAGAGAGCACCCAAGTAAGCCTCATACAGGACGTATGAACGCGTGAATGAGAGTGAATGAGTACATTAAGTACAGCCATCCCCCCAGAAGTAATACCGAGAGGTAGTTCCTGGGAGGAACGATGGCGGAGCCCAATGGAGTTTAGTCGGTATTAATGGCAGCGTCACCATTCGAGCCCGACACGCCCCCAGAGCACCCCGTGCGGTAGATTGGACCCTACCAATAGCACGTGTACTGGGCTAGGACGTAAAGGTCTTCTCCATTGTAAAAAAGACTACCCTTGCTTGGAGGTTGTGTTGGCATACAATGGTGTATGGTCGTGATTTAGGAAATACTTAAGGGTCGTATGTGTATGGCCTAGTATGGCCGTGCATGTATGAAATTTGTTTTTTTTTGTCGCACTGGACGCCTTAAAGTATGCACAATAAGGAAACCAAACCATCCAGGTGTAGTCATATAATACGCTGAGTGTAGGCATATAAGAGAGTGATTGAACTTTCAATTGAGGGAAAAGTATCGCCACCGTAGATGGCAGGTCCCTTACGCGGGTAATTATCAAACCACTGCGTGAGCTACACGAGCAGAGTTGACATACAAGAGGCAGTGTAAACACCACATGTGTTGGCAATTACACTGGTGCGAAAAAATGCTAAGTGTATGCCATAGTCTGTGACAAGTACTAGCTATATGCCGGTACATCAGATGCGTGTCATGCAAACTTATGAGGGACAAAGTTCGAACTTATTGAAAATTCCAACGTAGGTAAAAGGTACCTTACGCTGGTCTGCACTGCAAGCGACAGGTAGAGTCATGCACTACGCATGTACTGCGAGCGATGGCATCATAAGACACAGTCCGAACTCATTGAAAATTCCAACGTAGGTGAAAAGTTGCTTACGCTGGTCTGCACTGCAAGCGACAGGCAGAGTCATGCCCTACGCATGTACTGCGAGCGATGGCAATATGAGAGATAGACCAGAGTTGGGTAAATTGTAAAACACATCGATACCGTCCATCTTCGACTGCGAGAGCGACCGTCGGTAACAAGTGAACATGTGGAAGATCCGCACAAAGAGGAATGGAAAATGAATCTCACTGTACCTGTGTCTAGGCAGACCGATAGCAGCCCGATTGGGTTGGTTGCTGACGCACAAAGCAGAATGCCGATCTGCCCGCAGAACAAACAGCGTAACGACCATGTACGTTTAGCTTGTTTGCATGATGATAGGGCATGTTAAATGTAATAGGTGTATCGCTCGGATGGGATATTCGCCTACTTTCAGTTGACATGCGCCGACGTATACACCACACCTTGGCTGATCCACTCGGCCGTAGGGGTGGTGATGATTTTTAGCATTGAAAATGGTGTTAGTAAACTTATTGCATATTTGATAAAAATCTATCTATGGGTGGTGTGACGGTGTATAAATTCATCAAATGTACAATACAATCAATGATTCGGTTCACATCGAAACAGCGGGCGGAGGTAGTAATGTTATACGCGGCGAATGGTAGTTCCATTGTGTCAGCTCAGCGGGCATATGGTGAAAAACACCCTGGCGAACAAGTGCCAAGACTATTCGTCGGTGGGTGCCAAATTTTGCTGAACATGGCACAGTGAACGATCGACCCCATGCCGTTCATCGACGTGCAATACGTTCCAATGAACTGGTTGACGCGGTCAGAGAGAGCGTCGCGCAAAATCCAACTGAGTCGTATCGCCGTCGCGCGCAGCAATTTGGGGTCAGTGGTACCACTATGCGGCGCATCTTGAAAGATGATTTGCACTTGTTTCCTTATAAGATGCAAGTAACGCAAAGATTATTGCCAGCGGACTATGCACGTCGTATGCAATATGGCAAAACAGTCGCTCAAGTGGTAGCCACTGAACCTGATTTCTGGAAGCAAATATTGATGACCGACGAGGCTCATTTCACATTGTCGGTCGGAGTTAATAAGCAAAATAGGCGTATTTGGGCCACACGGAATACACACCGGATTCATGAGACGCCACTACATGATCGAAAAGTGACGGTGTGGGCCGGCGTTTGTGCTAAAACCATAATTGGACCATTTTTTCAAAGAAAATGAGCCAATCGATGGAATGCGATATCGGTGGATGTTAGCTCATTATGTATGGCCACAAATGCGCGAAAAGGGCCTTGAGGGTTATTGGTTCCAACAAGACGGTGCGCCATGTCACACGGCTGCTCAAACAATTGGGGTTTTGCAAAAAAAAATCCCAGGGCGTGTGGTGTCGAAGGGAGGCGACATTGACTGGCCACCGCGGTCTCCAGATTTAACACCTCCCGACTTCTTTTTATGGGGCTATTTGAAAAGCAAAGTATACGCCAATAATCCTCAGACCCTTCTCGAGCTTAACGATAACATTCGAACTGAGATACGTGCCATACCTCCCGAGATGCTCGAGAAGGTTATGGACAATGCAGCAAAAAGGGCACATAGTGCGGTGGTTCATGGAGGCGGTCACTTGGTCGACGTGGTGTTTAAACACTAGTATGCAGCATGATTTGCAGAGTGCGAGCGGCTGTTTGCCCGTGTGATATTCTACCTAGAGGGTGGTTTTGTTGTATTGTACATTTGATGTGGTTTATATACCGTCACACAAGATGGTGCACCCTGTATATATATATATATATATATATATATATATATATATATATATATATATATATATATATATATATATATATATATATATATATATATATATATATATATATATATATATATATATATATATATATATATATATATATATATATATATATATATATATATATATATATATATATATATATATATATATATATATATATATATATATATATATATATATATATATATATATATATATATATATATATATATATATATATATATATATATATATATATATATATATATATATATATATATATATATATATATATATATATATATATATATATATATATATATATATATATATATATATATATATATATATATATATATATATATATATATATATATATATATATATATATATATATATATATATATATGGGGCTTTCCACGCAAAATTTGCCACAAAATTTTTTTGGCCCAGATCAATTTTTTTCTCGGTTTAGTAGTAAAAAATATTCGACACGTATTTTTTTATTTCAACATAGTAGGCGAGACTTTCGAGATTTTTATTGTGTTGAATTTCACCATTCGAAAAAAACCTACTTTTTTCAATCGCTCGTACTGTCAAAAGTAAAGAAGGTACCAAAAAGTGCCCAAAACATGAAATGTGCGCCTTTTTCACAGCTTTCGGATGAAGTATATTAATACTTACTCAACGTATTGGTTTCATGGAAAATATTGAAAAGTTTAAAACAAATAAATTTTTTTCAAACTTGGACATGATTTTTTTTTCTTTTTTTTTGTATAAAATAGGAAAATCATTTTTCTTGATGCCATAAAAATTTGAGAGTGGGCAATTAACTACTTATGGAGATATGAATTTTTCAATCGCGCCTAGCGCGTGAAAAGCGTACCGCCACGCGCTTCGCTCGTACTCAGACTTGGGTGTATGAAGTTTTACACACCAGCGCGTTATGTAAAACACACTTGCGTTTAACTTTACTATTTATTGCATTTAGATGCATGTTTAATTTCAGATTTATATTGTCTTAATCATTCAAAAGTGTCGTTCATTTCAACATAGTTAAATGATTGTGTTCCAGGTATGGTTTGACATTTTTCGAAACAACTCTGTGGATTTTTCTCTGCTCTTGCATCAGAATAAATTGGTTCGATTTTTCCTATGTTATCTGAGATTTGAACTTGAAACATTGCGTAACAAAGAAGCTTTCCTTGCCACATCGACTCAGTTCCGGTCGACATTTGATCATCATTGATCATTTGTAAACTGGCTCGACAAATAATGGCTTCGTCACAAGCACCTTTTTAATGGGCTGTTGCGCGAAAATGTAACTGTGTGGGGTGAGTGCTATCAGATTTGTGGTGAAAAAAAAATTGAACAACGTTTGACATTTTTAAAATGGTTGCCGAACACCATCAGAAAATAAATGCAAACTTTCAAGGTTATCAAAAAGAATGGAGTTAATAGTACAACGTAGAAACGATAGGTAACTAAACTGAAAACAAGATTTAAAAAGCGCCCTAAACTTAAAAAGAATTCGTTCAACATTTTTGCAGAACTGCAAGAATTTCTCTTCAGCAATCATTTATCGCCAGAATACAAATATCACATTTTAATCAATTTAAAAATTATCTCATACAACGATATTCCCAATCGTTTTATATTATAAAATCAACTACAAAATTGAGTATAAAACAATAATAATCTGAAACAAACATAACGGATTAGCTGTGTATGTTATCCTTTAGGGGGGCGTCTGGTGTAAAGTGCTTAAACCGAAAGTGATTTTGGTTTACGATTTTGAAGGTAAGGCAACAATAGACCTCTTGTGTAATGTTAAGGTTTATTTATACATTAATTATGAACGAGAAAAAATTGCAGTCACACAGAACCATACGAGCGTTTCAAGACGTCCAACCATTTCCACGCCGTGGAGAGCCACGGCGAATATGATAATTCTTGATAAAATTGACTGAAACAGAAAATTCAATAAGATTTTTAAAATCTAGTTACTCGATGAACAAAAAAAATTATAAAATGGTTTGAAGTTTGGAATATGGAATAGCCTTATAAAATCCGAAAAATCTGATATTTTTATGTAAAATTCACTCACTTTTCTTAAAAATAATGAGAGAAAAAAAATTTTTATTCAGTTTTCCGTGGTTCGTCGACTGGCTACACATATTATGCATCCTCATAAAAAAATCAAGTCAATCCGTTGAATAATTATTATTATTTATCTTTATTTATTTCTAATAAATAATAAAGTTAATTGCAAGTGTGTTATACACAACGCGGTAGTGTGTAAAATCTCATACAGTCACACATGAGTACGAGCGAAGTGCGTGGCGGTACGTTTTTCGTGCGCAAGGCGCGATTGAAAAATTCATACCTCCGTAAGTATTTAATTGCTCACTCCTAAATTTTTATAGCATCAAGAAAAATGATTTACCTATTTTATACAATAAAAAAAATCATGTCCAAGTTTGAAAAAAAATCGATTTGTTTTAAACTTTTCAATATTTTTTTATATATGTATATATATATATATATATATATATATATATATATATATATATATATATATATATATATATATATATATATATATATATATATATATATATATATATATATATATATATATATATATATATATATATATATATATATATATATATATATATATATATATATATATATATATATATATATATATATATATATATATATATATATATATATATATATATATATATATATATATATATATATATATATATATATATATATATATATGTTTGGGCCTAGGGGTGGCCCTTGGTGTGGGAAATTTGCAGCTTGCTTTTGGTGGCTGGCTGGCGTTCTAGAAACGCGTGGAACATTCGCTCACTAACGATGATACATTACCGCGCCTGCTGCTGTTGCTATTGTTGCTACTGTTGTATGCGAGTCTTACAGTTTATTCTGGAATGTTCTTACCGGTTGTAGATTCTGCTCGATTATGATGGAATCGTGTGAATAATTTTACTTGGCAGTTATTAGCGCTGAACAGAGGTGCGAACATATTCCCCCGGGCTGGGATGGATTCCCAGAATTATTAAATTACCTAAACTGTAAGGAGCATTTCTCTAGTGCTTTGGTTGTTTAATTAATCACTTCTAATTTAAACTAGGGGAGTTCAGGGTCTGCTGGCGATAGTTTCACTTATCATGTTTTATCTTTTGAATTTAAGAAGATCGTGTAAAAGACCGGACACTGAAATGATGAGAAATTTTAAATGTAGGTCCGCTACAGTTTTATTTCAATTTTTGTGCAGAGCTGTTTAGAGCGTACAGGGTTCTCCAAGGGCTGTACAATTCCGGGAAAAAAATATTTGTGAACTGTACACGGCTGGTGGATGAATCAATTTGTGTCGTTACCTACTACTAGCAGAGGAAATTATTTTCATTTCTGATAGTTAGCATGCACGACGAAAAACCGGATTTTAAACACCCGCCCGTAACCAGTTCGTGATTCTTTACTGCTAACTTCATGCACCGAGCCGAAAAAAACGGATTTTACAACACCCAACTAAAACCAGCTCGTGATTGGTTACCGCTAATTTCGTGCACCGAACCACACATCTTGAACAAAATAATTGTAATTTTAGTCGGTTTCTATTAGTCGACCCAGTTAAATAACCGGAGACTATATTTCAACATTTTTCCTGCATTCGTGAACGTTTTTCCTAATAAATCGCTGTTTTAGGCTTTTAAAATTGTATTAAAAAAATTTCATCTACTAAACAAACACAAAAAAGGAATTGTTAAGGTATGAGAAAAATTAATTACGATCAATTTAAAAAAAAAATAAAGACAATCGGTTGAGTGGTATTTCAGGAATCGCGATCACGGGAAAACCATTTTTTTTTAAATCGGTATTTCGAGATAATCGAGTTTAAAATTACCACTGCGCTTGGTAGACGAAGCACGCTTGGAAGCGCTGTAACTTTCGATCTATTTCTAGGATCTCTATAAAATTTGAAAAAATATTCTCAAGGAGTTGTACTTTCAGATAAAGTAATAAAAAATTCGATTTTTTGAAAAATAAAAAAAAGGTATGTAACCCCTTAAGCTTCATACACACAGTATATATGCGTCCTTATTCCAATTTTAATAACGAGACACGAAAGCCTTTGAAATACTGTATAACTTCGCAGAACATCAGATTGCACTAGCTCTTACCATTGTAAGGATAGGAGTATTACCTTGAATTAATTTTGATCACTGGCGCCACCATGTGGTAGAATTCTGCATTTTTCAAATGAGAAAAGAAAATATTTTTTGCTTCTCTACAACCTTGTAGAACATCCAAATGCTCCATCTCTTACCGTTGTTCAGATAGGAGTATTCCATTTAAATTGCTTGGCTCACTACCGCCACCTTGCGGAGAAATCCTGAAACTTTCTAGTGAAACCAAAAATTCCTTTTATTCCTCTACAACTTTGTGCAACATCATAACTTTCTACCTCTTATCGTTTCAGAGATATATGAGTTTTTCCCAACTTTGTCCCACCTTCACTCGTGGTTCACATTCATGAGATAAGCGGAGTACGCCCTTTGCGAATGTTAAGCAGCAGTATCCAACTTTAAACGTTAATAACTCTTTAACGGTTGGTTGAATTGTGTTGCAGTCTTCGACAAACTTGTTCAGCATATCTTCAAAAGCTTTATTCCTTCCTAGGTCAGTGATCGGAAGTTTACAGCGACCTCTAGCGGCGATTTTATGAACTTCGAGTGTTTCCCATGCATTTTGGCCAAAAATCCCATGCAAACTTTAAGCTCTTTGGGGGAGGGGTTAGAGTTAACCGATTTCGCTCAAATTTGGACAGTGTCATTTTTCATGATTTGGAACGACGCTAGGGGGTGTAGATTAGTGATTTCAAAAATGGTCGTTTTATTGTCACCCTAATATATGTATATATATATATATATATATATATATATATATATATATATATATATATATATATATATATATATATATATATATATATATATATATATATATATATATATATATATATATATATATATATATATATATATATATATATATATATATATATATATATATATATATATATATATATATATATATATATATATATATATATATATATATATATATATATATATATATATAGATGATTTCAAGTGTTTTATTGCATTGTACATGTGTGTTGTTCAATTAATACTCAATAACAGTACTAACTCTACTCTTTATTTTATTTTATTTATTTTCGGTCTCATGCATCATATTCCTCTGATGACCTCTCCGAGTTAATTCAACATAAAAGGGCAACATTGCTGTCAACAATGACTATTCGCTGCCATCAGACGTCGTCAGGTTTTAGAAAAATTGAGATGCACTTTCATACTCAATAAGTAGGAACGACCAACAAACTGCAAGTAGCATATTACACATGTCCTATTTTAACATATTACATATTTGTATTAATGATTGTATGTGGTTTCGCGGAATACCATTTCCCGGAAAACCATTTCCGGAATGCCATTTCCCGGAATGTACTATTTCCCGGAATGCCCCATTTCCCGGAATATCGTTTCCCGGAATGTACCCTTTCCCGGAATGTACCCTTTCCCGGAATACTATTTCCCGGAATGTACCATTTCCCGGAATACCATTTCCCGGAACGTACTTTTTCTCGGCAATTTGTTATATTATTGAAATCTGAAGTACTTTGAGAACATTTGCATTTAAAACTAAGTTGCTACTCAAATATTTGTTTGGTTCTCTTCACAGCTTGTCCTTGTTTGCTGATCATGTTAATGAATTTGAAAAACTAATTCTCATGCATATGTAATTTTATTTGAAAACCTTATCAATCAATCGAAGGTCCAGAAAATAGCTTATGCTAAAAAGAAGGCGATATCAAAAAAGGTCGTAATTTAATTTATAATTAATAGCATTTCAAAAATATGCTACAAAAATTTTAAAGAAGGCAAATCCATTTCATTGAATTTATTGTATTTGAATCAATGAAATTCTAAAATTATTTCCATTGATTTGTTATTGTTCCAAAGAAGGCTAATTCACATAGAAATTTTCAATACGAAGTGAAATTTAAAATAACTAAAGGCATTTTCAATGCACTGTGAGTGTAAACAAATATTAGTGAGAATAAAAATCAATGAAAATCCGAGAGTATTTTCAGAGAAACTTCATATAGATTAAAATAACATTCTACACAAAATTCCAAAGAAGAATGCATATTTATAAGAAGACAGACAAATACATTCACAATCTATAAAATTTCAAAGGTTCTAGTAATATGTATGACTAAATTTTAGGAAATGTTTATATTTTTTCATTACCCTTTACCTAATGTTCATGAAAATCAATCAACGTATTCAGGACATTTTAGAGTACTGTGATTGGTTATCATAAAACGCTTTTAATCCACCTAACAGTGTGATGAGACATTTCTTATAACTCTTATCACTCTCTTCGGATATTATATCGTTTGAGAACATTTAGAACTTGATGCTTCGCGATGTTTTTGATAACACATACTACATGGGATAATGGCTAGACTCAGAGAATCGCTCAAATCAGCATAGGACAACATCAGTGCTAGTAATCTCAAACCAAATCAATGGGAAAGCGAAAAAATGGCCCATAAAATAGACATACAAACGAATTATTGCTAACGCTCTGTTAATGTAATATCTAAATTCCTCATGCATTGTGGTGGGAAAACTGAATTTTCCTAAAGGGGTTATGTATATTGTACTGAGCCAAAAAAATCGATTTTTTTAATCGATTTGAAGTTTATACTCAAATTTCCAACGCGACTGAGAACTAAGAAATCAACGCTTTTTCTTGAAAAAAGCGATACTAGCAGTGACACCATTCAAAGAAAATCAACAGTGAATATTTCCAGACTTGTGGCGTTGATGCAACATCCGTCATCAATACCACGTTTTATAGACATTCTCTGTTCACTACCACTAACAGTTTTGACGCATGCTAGGACCTTGTTTAGGGGGACTTTGGCTTCCTCCTACGTAATCGCATTCACGCGCGACTCGCTCGCAACGCCACCCACTCTCGACAAACACACGACTACGGCTCAAAAGCCAACCGTCAAAACTCTCCCCGAAAAGAAACACCGGACAAACCGTCACCGACCAAACACAGTTTACAGCAGTTATTGAAAGAGAAAATTTTTCTCTTTGGTTTACTACCAACATCCGTGATTTGCGTTGCGTTGCGTTGCGTTGCGAAGCACGGTGCTATTCGTAGATTGCATACTAACGATTATCATGTTGCCTATAGGTAGCTCAACTCATCTTGCTTGTGAGATAAATGATCGGGAATGAACTTTATCTCTTATGAGTTCAGTAAACCAATAGCATGAGAATCGTTATTGCCGGCCACGACCATCTTCACCGATACTTAGGATAGGGTAGGAAATGTTGATGTAATACCTACTTAAGGAAGGCCCCCGACTCAGCGACGCTTCCATAGGTATTACGGAGTTGGATTGAAGGACAGGTACAGGTCTAGGATTCGCCACAAGCAGGCAATGCGACCACAAAATGAATATGTTTAATGCGGTGGGATAGTTAATCTCCGAGTACACGTATACTCAGAGCAAAAATGTCTTTAGTTATGATTTTTCTTGTGTTTAAACTCTGGATAGCCGGCCATCGAGAGTGATTTAGTTTCTCCCTAAACTACAGCAATTTGAACTCCAAACAGCCGGCCGTAGGAGTATTGCTAAAAGTGCGAGCTAGTCTGATATCAATATTCGTTTGAGAATTGGGCAGTAAGAACACAAGATAAGAGTATTTTTAATATGCACTTTTAAATAAATCCACAACTAAGTCTTTTCTCTTATCATAGCCCCCGCGGGCTGTACCTACCTCCAACCTCTAAGGCAAAGTTTCGCCGGACCACCGATCGCGATCTACTTTCAAATATCCAGTGTATGCACATATATACACACATGTATGCATGCCTGCATACATACATATGAAAAGACGCATGTATACATGTATACATACACACTCATGCACACATTCACACACATATATTCGCACACACCTATGTGCACATATACATATATCCACATTTATACCCACACGCGTTTAACAGCGCCAGCTGAGGGGCCATCGCCGCAGCGCTGTACAGAAAAGAGAATCCCGACAGTCAACCTCCAAGCCGCAATTTTATTTTTTTCGAGATATCACCAAGAATATGTGAGAACAAACTGAACTGCGCATAGAAAAAAAACACCGCCTATCCCGAAGATGCATACCTTGCTTACCTCCGTCAAGAGCTCGATCTCCTTTACCATTGCCTTCAACTCCTAACACAACATGTCATTCTAAACAATCCAGAGTATCGAAACAGAAAATCAGTAAACAAATGGAAACAAGACATGTAAAAATGAAAGCTGCACACAATTACATATTTACCCCACTCGACACAAAAGGACAAGAGTGCAAATCTTCAATACATACAAAAACTGGAACATGTTAAATCACAGATAACTTCAAACTTTGTCTGATATCATGTCTGCGTGTGTGTATGAATGCGTAGTCGGACTGCCATTCGTAGAAGCGAAACGAGGGGCAAAACAATTGGTCTAATTGCCGGCTCTCAATCCGGCATACCATATTTTGAAAGCATTGATTCCATAACCTTCAAATCCACTTTATGCAAAAACCAAGGAAAAAGCTGGACAAACTTGTAAACTTCAACTTCTTTTCGAAGCTTCTCAGAAAACGAATCCCTTTGGGATAAAGTCCTTTCTTCAATGTACTATATAAATGTATTTTCTCTTGTAGTGTAAAACACCCCTTAAGAACAAAAATGACTGTGCGCCCATAAAACCCACACCATCCTCTCAACGTGCTGTGGAAAAAGTGAATCGCCTAATTCATCCGACAGTAGTATCTAAAATTATGCTTGCAAAAAGTCCATTGACCATCCAAAAAAGAGCGCCCTGGAAAATATCGCTATAATTTCACAAATACTGTGCTAGCACAACAACCGCCGATATATAACCCTGTAACGAAAGTCTTCCGATATAAAACCTTGTAACGAAAAAGCTCTAAACAGGTCGACAGTGCTCGCAAATGCTCCTCATGCATTGCTCGCTTCCCGGTGTTAATTAAATTAAACGAAAGGAATATTGAATGACATTTAAGTAATCCTATTGGAATTTTCTCACCCGCTTTGAATTACACACGATGCCTACGCTGTGCCATTTCCAATGGTAACACGTGTCCTGTGGTAGTAACGGTATTGTTGACGAACAAAATTACATGAATTACACACCACCACATCTTTACCAAACCCATGCCACTTATACTTCATTACTATGGACAACTAATACACACAATCACAACTCTGGCACCTCACTAAACTGCACAGAAGGGTTCAATCATGAAAATGGAACTTATGAACAGAAATTCTAAAATAATAAGAAACACTTTTTTTCTCACTCAAACATGAAATCGGATTCTTCTGGATGTTCCACACACACATTGATATGAAGTGATACGCACTTTGGAAAAATTGTTGTTGATTGCCTTAACGTGTCTTCCCCATGACCGAATTTTTATTGTATTTCACTCTTCTAGGCATTGGCAAAAACTCCACTTTTCCTAGTCACAAAGGAACTTCAACTAAATAAACACACACGAAATTGCACGCGAACTGACGGAAAACACTAAAATATTTGTAAATATTCAGACGGTGTAAAATTTCCCACCGCTCTATCGTACAATTCTCCAATTATATGTATAGGTCAAATGTTCAAAAACAGTAAGTTAAGGTCAAGAAAGCATCATTTTGAAACCGCCAATTTCGGAGGTTTAGTATCTTCGATGAATTTTACACACGTTAAACAGCGCATCATTTGATAAAATAATTTTGACGGTATATCGTCGAAGTAGTATTTATGGTGAATTTTCTCAGGTTTATATTCATGACTACAATAAAGTCTCAATAAATTCGCTAAAGACACGAACTCTGTTACTATTTTCTGAAAAATTAATTCTGCATAATTTTAAAACTTCAAAAATTACGGTTTCGGAATTATGCCGTTTGGACAGTATGATCGATTTTCACCAAACCGAATTTCTGGCTACGCCGCTGATTTCAAGTAAGTAGAAACAAAGTCGTTCTTCACTCGTTCAAAAGAAACTTCTTTGAATACTGAATATCTATTATAACACATTGAAACCCCGATTTTATCAGCCAAAAATGAACATATGTTTGATGGGCTCTAGCCGACGAACAAGACTGAATTCGAGTAAATCCTTTCTTGAGCATGTTTTCCTTATCATGAAGATATGCGAAATATGCGAAAATAAAAAGTTCATCATAATCAGAAATAGTTATCAGACTACATCAAGGGACGGGAAGAATATTTTAACAGCTTCAGTTTATCATAAAGAAAAAAAATTGCCCGATTTAGTCAATGTCCCCATGTTGTCAGCCTAAAATACACCATGAGACTGATAAAAATGGGTCTTTATTGTATGTATTATTCACTGTGTTTCACATTAATAGGTACATTTCATTTTTGGGGATTTTTTTTATTGAATCGAACTACAACAATTTTTAGGTAGTTTTCAAGGGGTTATTTTATGGACTTCTTCCAAAATTTGGCGAACCTATTCTAATTCGTATACCAATTAATTGGTATACTTAAGGGTTTATATGTTGCAGATAGAGAAAATACTGAAATTTTCAGCTTTTTTCCTACACAGTATTACGAAAGCTTATTAAACGATTTTTCCTAATAAGTTTGTGAAAATTATAAACTATTTGAAATTTTTAATAGTTTTATTTTTTGTTTAACCGTGATTTTTTAATAAATAGTGACCATCGCTTCACAACGTAGTCTAGTGAGCACGATCTCTCGAATTGCTGAACTGAAAATTATGGAATAGAAATTAATTTTTAGTGTTCTTTACAGATTTAACTCGCAGCGCAGATAGCTCTGAATTAGACCCGCTGGTTCCCTAAGACGATTTCGCTAGATTTTCAGAGCACTGTGCACCCAGTGCATTAACGCAAGTGACGGTAGGTTATCGAAAACTTTCGTGAAAATGAAAATTCCAGTAATGATGATGATTTTCCCAAGCGGTTCGTTTTCGAAAGGTTTTTATTTGTTCTTTGGCATTAGGATTAGCGATAATAATTCAAATCAAGGATACTACTGGGAAGTAAGGGTTTTTTTATACAACAAGCAACAAATTAACCTAAAAATTTGGATTCTACGATATTGCTTTCTTAAACTACAGCAAAAAATACAACGAACGAAACTGTAATTTTGTTTGTTTATTTAAAGCTTCGCCCTCCACGCTCCATGCAAACAAACAGGGCGATACTATTTTTGCTGGCAGTTTAGAGGTGAAACTTTTTTTTCGTATTTTTTAGGATTATCAAGCTGATACCAGCTGTAAGTAGTAACAATGATCGCTATTGAAAATAACCTGGACGAAATTGGTGGTGTAAAACGGTAGTTATTGTAAAAACTATGGGCGATACTTCAATGCTGATAGGTGGGACCGAAAAAGTAAACAATCGCCAAAGGGGCGATAATATCATTTTGTCAATTTCAATAGCAAAAACAAATTTTAATTTCATAATTTCAAGTACTTTTTTTACTTCGTTTATTTGACACGGTTCAATGCGTTAGCTTAGAGCCATGGGTCTTTTATATATTTACAATATGTAAAAAATAAAAATTACAATACATTTTGTTTTGAGACTGTAAGACCCCGTGCTATTGCGAGCAGAGTTCTTTTTTCGCGTCGAGAAGATGTTCCTTCTTTCGTCAACTTCAGGGTTATCCACGTCTCTCTCGTTGTCGTTTACGTCCGTATCGTCATCTTGATTACTGCCTTGATACTCGCGATCAGATGTTCTTTCTGGCTTCTTGCCCTTGTGGGTCGCGAATGTGAACACTCCATCCTTGGTGGTAGCTTCTTCACTAGTGGTATTAGTTGTTACGTTCGAATTACTTAACGCAGCGTTTGCAGTTGTCATTATTGCCTTAACTGCAGCCACAAATTTGGCAACCGATTGTGGTTCAGGTAAAGATATTATGGCTTGGGTGTTGGCATTTTTTCTGCAACTGAGCTTTCCTTAGCAGTTTCTGTGCAGGGTTGTCCGTAGTGCGCCGTTTGTTCACAGAATTGGCACGTTTTAGTTTGTCCTTGATATGTACAAAGAGTTCGCTGTGTAATGGTATCACCCCCTTCTGTGTCGTACTGCGGGGTAAGGTAAGAGGGAATGGGTTGGTCTACCCGCATTCTCACCACAAAGACACCATTTGAAATACCTGAGAAGTAGTTTCTCCATGTGTCCTCCGTAATAGATTCCCCTGCTCCGAAATACGACATAAATCTTTTAATTGCCACTTTGCAAGTAAGTGGAGATAAATCGTGTAATTTAACTTCTATATTTCCATTATCCATGTATTTAGGGATCTTGATTTCAGCGTTGTCACAAACAAGCACGTGTTTTAAGTTGTTCTGCGAAATGAATCTTTTCGCCTAGGCGAATTTGTTGACGGTTATCAGCACCGCATGCCTGACGTACTCAAGCTGTATGGAGGTGACTTCCGAAAACCGAAGCTGCATTTTCATCTTCAGCAGATGTCCCACATCACGAATACTTGGTCTTATGCGAAAAGACCTGAAGTCAATGGCCACTGTGTTGGGCCGAATAATCACGTTTTGTTGATGAGACTCAGTCATCATGATAGGTCACGCAAGAATAAAATTAACGGGATCCTTTGTTCTTCAGACAATGCATATAAATAACTGTTTTTTTTCGTTCGCTTTGTACTGGCTCGGACAGAAGCATGAGCACACTGAGTATCGTGACCGATGTGTTTGATGGTTACAAATAGACTGAGAACTTTGTGAAGTTTTGGGTTTCGATCACTGAATCATGCGATCTAGAATGTGAAAAACACAATAGTTCTTAAATAGGAAATAAAACCAAGTTTGGAAATATTCACTGTTGATTTTCTTTGAATGGTATCAATGCTAGTATCGCCCTATTCAAGAAAAAGCGTTGATTTCTTAGTTCTCAGTCGTGTTGGAAATTTGAGTAAAGTATAAACTTCAAATCGATTCAAAAAAATTTCGATTTTTTTGGCTCAGTACAATATATAACCCCTTCAGAAAAATTCAGTTTTCCCACAACAATTTAGATATTTTGTTAACAGAGCATTAGCAATAATTCGTTTGTATGTCTATTTTATGGGCCATTTTTTCGCTTTCCCATTGATATGGTTTGAGAATTCTAGCACTGATGTTGTCCTATGCTGATTTGAGCGATTCTCTGAGTCCTGCCACTATCCCAGTATGTGTTATCAAAAACATCGCGAAGCATCAAGTTCTAAATGTTCTCAAACGATATAATATAATATATACATATATATATATATATATATATATATATATATATATATATATATATATATATATATATATATATATATATATATATATATATATATATATATATATATATATATATATATATATATATATATATATATATATATATATATATATATATATATATATATATATATATATATATATATATATATATATATATATATATATATATATATATATGTTTGGGCCTAGGGGTGGCCCTTGGTGTGGGAAATTTGCAGCTTGCTTTTGGTGGCTGGCTGGCGTTCTAGAAACGCGTGGAACATTCGCTCACTAACGATGATACATTACCGCGCCTGCTGCTGTTGCTATTGTTGCTACTATTGTATGCGTGTCTGACAGTTTATTCTGGAATGTTCTTACCGGTTGGAGATTCTGCTCGATTATGATGGAATCGTGTGAATAATTTTACTTGGCTGTTATTAGCGCTGAACAGAGGCGCGAACATATTCCCCCGGGCTGGGATGGATTCCCAGAATTATTAAATTACCTAAACTGTAAGGAGTATTTCTCTAGTGCTTTGGTTGTTTAATTAATCACTTCTAATTTATACTAGGGGAGTTCAGGGTCTGCTGGCGATAGTTTCACTTATCATGTTTTATCTTTTGAATTTAAGAAGATCGTGTAAAAGAGAATGCGTTGCATAAAAGAGCAGACTGTTGGCTGCATCACAGAATTTTAAATATGTGATGCGGAAATCTCGTCAACTTAAGACTATACGCACAATGATGCGTTCTGACCACGTTTGATGATAAAGTATAGATCGCTTGAGATGTCTTTTTAATAAACTGCAAAATACTTGTTCTTATTTTTCAGCCTCAATGTTCCGACATTTTAACTTCGTTGATACTTCGTATTCAAAAGCGAATTTTCGAAATTCAACAGGTAAAATTCTGAAGTAAATAAACAAAAAAACGCTTTTAATCCACCTAACAGTGTGATGAGACATTTCTTATAACTCTTATCACTCTTTTCGGTTGTTATATCGTTTGAGAACATTTAGAACTTGATGCTTCGCGATGTTTTTGATAACACATACTGGGATAGTGGCAGGACTCAGAGAATCGCTCAAATCAGCATAGGACAACATCAGTGCTAGAATTCTCAAACCATATCAATGGGAAAGCGAAAAAATGGCCCATAAAATAGACATACAAACGAATTATTGCTAATGCTCTGTTAACAAAATATCTAAATTGTTGTGGGAAAACTGAATTTTTCTGAAGGGGTTATATATTGTACTGAGCCAAAAAAATCGAAATTTTTTTGAATCGATTTGAAGTTTATACTTTACTCAAATTTCCAACACGACTGAGAACTAAGAAATCAACGCTTTTTCTTGAATAGGGCGATACTAGCATTGATACCATTCAAAGAAAATCAACAGTGAATATTTCCAAACTTTGTTTTATTTCCTATTTAAGAACTATTGTGTTTTTCACATTCTAGATTGCATGATTCAGTGATCGAAACCCAAAACTTCACAAAGTTCTCAGTCTATTTGTAACCATCAAACACATCGGTCACGATACTCAGTGTGCTCATGCTTCTGTCCGAGCCAGTACAAAGCGAACGAAAAAAAAACAGTTATTTATGTGCATTGTCTGAAGAACAAAGGATCCCGTTAATTTTATTCTTGCGTGACCTATCATGATGACTGAGTCTCATCAACAAAACGTGATTATTCGGCCTAACACAGTGGCCATTGACTTCAGGTCTTTTCGCATAAGACCAAGTATTCGTGATGTGGGACATCTGCTGAAGATGAAAATGCACCTTCGGTTTTCGGAAGTCACCTCCATACAGCTTGAGCACGTCAGGCATGCGGTGCTGATAACCGTCAACAAATTCGCCTAGGCGAAAAGATTCATTTCGCAGAACAACTTAAAACACGTGCTTGTTTGTGACAACGCTGAAATCAAGATCCCTAAATACATGGATAATGGAAATATAGAAGTTAAATTACACGATTTATCGCCACTTACTTGCAAAGTGGCAATTAAAAGATTTATGTCGTATTTCGGAGCAGGGGAATCTATTACGGAGGACACATGGAGAAACTACTTCTCAGGTATTTCAAATGGTGTCTTTGTGGTGAGAATGCGGGTAGACCAACCCATTTCCTCTTACCTTACCCCGCAGTACAACACAGAAGGGGGTGATACCATTAGACAGCGAACTCTTTGTACATATCAAGGACAAACTAAAACGTGCCAATTCGGTGAACAAACGGCGCACTACGGACAACCCTGCACAGAAACTGCTAAGGAAAGCTCAGTTGCAGAAAAAATGCCAACACCCAAGCCATAATACCTGAACAACTAATACCACTAGTGAAGAAGCTACCACCAAGGACGGAGTGTTCACATTCGCGACCCACAAGGGCAAGAAGCCAGAAAGAACATCTGATCGCGAGTATCAAAGCAGTAATCAAGATGACGATACGGACGTAAACGACAACGAGAGAGACGTGGATAACCCTGAAGTTGACGAAAGAAGGAACATCTTCTCGACGCGAAAAAAGATCTCTGCTCGCAATAGCACGGGGTCTTACAGTCTCAAAACAAAATGTATTGTAATTTTTATTTTTTACATATTGTAAATATATAAAAGACCCATGGCTCCTCTAAGCTAACGCATTGAACCGTGTCAAATAAACGAAATAAAAAAAAGTACTTGAAATTATGAAATTAAAATTTGTTTTTGCTATTGAAATTGACAAAATGATAGTATCGCCCCATTGGCGATTGTTTACTTTTTCGGTCCCACCTATCAGCATTGAAGTATCGCCCATAGTTTTTACAATAACTACCGTTTTACACCACCAATTTCGTCCGGGTTTTTTTTCAATAGCGATCATTGTTACTACTTACAGCTGGTATCAGCTTGATAATCCTAAAAAAAATACGAAAAAAAAGTTTCACCTCTAAACTGCCAGCAAAAATAGTATCGCCCTGTTTGTTTGCATGGAGCGTGGAGGGCGAAGCTTTAAATAAACAAACAAAATTACAGTTTCGCCCGTTGTATTTTTTGCTGTAGTTTAAGAAAGCAATATCGTAGAATCCAAATTTTTAGGTTAATTTGTTGCGTGTTGTATAAAAAAAGCCTTACTTCCCAGTAGTATCCTTGATTTGAATTATTATCGCTAATCCTAATGCCAAAGAACAAATAAAAACCTCTCGAAAACGAACCGCTTGGGAAAATCATCATCATTACTGGAATTTTCATTTTCACGAAAGTTTTCGATAACCTACCGTCACTTGCGTTAATGCACTGGGTGCACAGTGCTCTGAAAATCTAGCAAAATCGTCTTAGGGAACCAGCGGGTCTAATTCAGAGCTATCTGCGCTGCGAGTTAAATCTGTAAAGAACACTAAAAATTAATTTCTATTCCATAATTTTCAGCTCAGCAATTCGAGAGATCGTGCTCACTAGACTACGTTGTGAAGCGATGGTCACTATTTATTAAAAAATTACGGTTAAACAAAAAATAAAACTATTAAAAATTTCAAATAGTTTATAATTTTCACAAACTTATTAGGAAAAATCGTTTAATAAGCTTTCGTAATATTGTGTAGGAAAAAAGCTGAAAATTGCAGTATTTTCTCTATCTGCAACATATAAACCCTTAAGTATACCAATTAATTGGTATACGAATTAGAATAGGTTCGCCAAATTTTGGAAGAAGTCCATAAAATAACCCCTTGAAAACTACCTAAAAATTGTTGTAGTTCGATTCAATAAAAAATCCCCAAAAATGAAATGTACCTATTAATGTGAAACACAGCGAATAATACATACAATAAAGACCCATTTTTATCAGTCTCATGGTGTATTTTAGGCTGACAAAATGGTGACATTGACTAAATCGGGCAATTTTTTTTCTTTATGATAAACTGAAGCTGTTAAAATATTCTTCCTGTCCCTTGATGTAGTCTGATAACTATTTCTGATTATGATGAACTTTTTATTTTCGCTTATCTTCATGATAAGGAAAACATGCTCAAGAAAGGATTTACTCGAATTCAGTCTTGTTCGTCGGCTAGAGCCCATCAAACATATGTTCATTTTTGGCTGATAAAATCGGGGTTTCAATGTGTTATAATAGATATTCAGTATTCAAAGAAGTTTCTTTTGAACGAGTGAATAACGACTTTGTTTCTACTTACTTGAAATCAGCGGCGTAGCCAGATATTCGGTTTGGTGAAAATCGATCATACTGTCCAAACGGCATAATTCCGAAACCGTAATTTTTGAAGTTTTAAAATTATGCAGAATTAATTTTTCAGAAAATAGTAACAGAGTTCGTGTCTTTAGCGAATTTGTTGAGACTTTATTGTAGTCATGAATATTAACCTGAGAAAATTCACCATAAATACTTCTTGGACGATATACCGTCAAAATTATTTTATGAAATGATGCGCTGTTTAACGTGTGTAAAATTCATCGAAGATACTAAACCTCCGAAATTGGCGGTTTCAAAATGATGCTTTCTTGACCTTAAATTACTGTTTTTGAACATTTGACCTATACATATAATTGGAGAATTGTACGATAGAGCGGTGGGAAATTTTACACCGTCTGAATATTTACAAATATTTTAGTGTTTTCCGTCAGTTCACGTGCAATTTCGTGTGTGTTTATTTAGTTGAAGTTCCTTTGTGACTAGGAAAAGTGGAGTTTTTGCCAATGCCTAGAAGAGTGAAATACAATAAAAATTCGGTCATGGGGAAGACACGTTAAGGCAATCAACAACAATTTTTCCATAGTGCGTATCACTTCATATCAATGTGTGTGTGGAACATCCAGAAGAATCCGATTTCGTGTTTGAGTGAGAAAAAAAGTGTTTCTTATTATTTTAGAATTTCTGTTCATAAGTTCCATTTACATGATGGAACCCTTCTGTGCAGTTTAGTGAGGTGCCAGAGTTGTGATTGTGTGTATTAGTTGTCCATAGTAATGAAGTATAAGTGGCATGGGTTTGGTAAAGAAGTGGTGGTGTGTAATTCATGTAATTTTGTTTGTCAACAATACCGTTACTACCACAGGACACGTGTTACCATTGGAAATGGCACAGCGTAGGCATCGTGTGTAATTCAAAGCGGGTGAAAAAATTCCAATAGGATTACTTAAATGTCATTCAATATTCCTTTCGTTTAATTTAATTAACACCGGGAAGCGAGCAATGCAGAGGAGCATTTGCGAGCACTGTCGACCTGTTTAGCGCTTTTTCGTTACAAGGTTTTATATCGGAAGACTTTCGTTACAGGGTTATATATCGGCGGTTGTTGTGCTAGCACAGTATTTGTGAAATTATAGCGATATTTTCCAGGGCGCTCTTTTTTGGATGGTCAATGGACTTTTTGCAAGCATAATTTTAGATACTACTGTCGGATGAATTAGGCGATTCACTTTTTCCACAGCACGTTGAGAGGATGGTGTGGGTTTTATGGGCGCACAGTCATTTTTGTTCTTAAGGTGTGTTTTACACTACAAGAGAAAATACATTTTTATAGTACATTGAAGAAAGGACTTTATCCCAAAGGGATTCGTTTTCTGAGAAGCTTCGAAAAGAAGTTGAAGTTTACAAGTTTGTCCAGCTTTTTCCTTGGTTTTTGCATGAAGTGGATTTGAAGGTTATGGAATCAATGCTTTCAAAATATGGTATGCCGGCTTGAGAGCCGGCAATTAGACCAAATGTTTTGCCCCTCGTTTCGCTTCTACGAATGGCAGTCCGACTACGCATTCATACACACACGCAGACATAATATCAGACAAAGTTTGAAGTTATCTGTGATTTAACATGTTCCAGTTTTTGTATGTATTGAAGATTTGCACTCTTGTCCTTTTGTGTCGAGTGGGGTAAATATGTAATTGTGTGCAGCTTTCATTTTTACATGTCTTGTTTCCATTTGTTTACTGATTTTCTGTTTCGATACTCTGGATTGTTTAGAATGACATGTTGTGTTAGGAGTTGAAGGCAATGGTAAAGGAGATCGAACTCTTGACGGAGGTAAGCAAGGTATGCATCTTCGGGATAGGCGGTTTTTTTTTCTATGCATAGTTCAGTTTGTTCTCACATATTCTTGGTCATATCTCGAAAAAAATAAAATTGCGGCTTGGAGGTCGACTGTCGGGATTCTCTTTGGAATGGAATTCCGAATAAACCGTTTCTCACCAATCACGGATGTTGGTAGTAAACCAAAGAGAAAAGTTTTCTCTTTCAATAACTGCTGTAAACTGTGTTTGGTCGGTGACGGTTTGTCCGGGGTTTCTTTTCGGGGAGAGTTTTGACGGTTGGCTTTTGAGCCGT
The DNA here is from genome assembly GCF_030247195.1 of Topomyia yanbarensis. NCBI lineage: Eukaryota > Metazoa > Arthropoda > Insecta > Diptera > Culicidae > Topomyia > Topomyia yanbarensis. The sequence goes on from NC_080670.1 coordinate 111,016,153, forward strand.
AGTCGTGTGTTTGTCGAGAGTGGGTGGCGTTGCGAGCGAGTCGCGCGTGGATGCGATTACGTAGGAGGAAGCCAAAGTCCCCCTAAACAAGGTCCTAGCATGCGTCAAAACTGTTAGTGATAGTGAACAGAGAATGCCTATAAAACGTGGTATTGATGACGGATGTTGCATCAACGCCACAAGTCTGGAAATATTCACTGTTGATTTTCTTTGAATGGTGTCACTGCTAGTATCGCTTTTTTCAAGAAAAAGCGTTGATTTCTTAGTTCTCAGTCGCGTTGGAAATTTGAGTATAAACTTGAAATCGATTAAAAAATCGATTTTTTTGGCTCAGTACAATATACATAACCCCTTTAGGAAAATTCAGTTTTCCCACCACAATGCATGAGGAATTTAGATATTATATTAACAGAGCGCTAGCAATAATTCGTTTGTATGTCTATTTTATGGGCCATTTTTTCGCTTTCCCATTGATTTGGTTTGAGATTTCTAGCACTGATGTTGTTCTATGCTGATTTGAGCGATTCTCTGAGTCCTGCCACTATCCCATGTAGTATGTGTTATCAAAAACATCGCGAAGCATCAAGTTCTAAATGTTCTCAAACGATATAATATCCGAAGAGAGTGATAAGAGTTATAAGAAATATCTCATCACACTGTTAGGTGGATTAAAAGCGTTTTATGATAACCAATCACAGTACTCTAAAATGCCCTGAATACGTTGATTGATTTTCATGAAGATTAGGTAAAGGGTAATGAAAAAATATAAACATTTCCTAAAATTTAGTCATACATATTACTAGAACCTTTGAAATTTTATAGATTGTGAATGTATTTGTCTGCCTTCTTATAAATATGCATTCTTCTTTGGAATTTTGTGTAGAATGTTATTTTAATCTATATGAAGTTTCTCTGAAAATACTCTTGGACTTTCATTGATTTTTATTCTTACTAATATTTGTTTACACTCACAGTGCATTGAAAATGCCTTTAGTTATTTTAAATTTCACTTCGTATTGAAAATTTCTATGTGAATTAGCCTTCTTTGGAACAATAACAAATCAATGGAAATAATTTTAGAATTTCATTGATTCAAATACAATAAATTCAATGAAATGGATTTGCCTTCTTTAAAATTTTCGTAGCATATTTTTGAAATGCTATTAATTATAAATTAAATTACGACCTTCTTTGATATCGCCTTCTTTTTAGCATAAGCTATTTTCTGGACCTTCGATTGATTGATAAGGTTTTCAAATAAAATTACATATGCATGAGAATTAGTTTTTCAAATTCATTAACATGATCAGCAAACAAGGACAAGCTGTGAAGAGAACCAAACAAATATTTGAGTAGCAACTTAGTTTTAAATGCAAATGTTCTCAAAGTACTTCAGATTTCAATAATATAACAAATTGCCGAGAAAAAGTAAGTTCCGGGAAATGGTATTCCGGGAAATGGTACATTCCGAAAAATAGTATTCCGGGAAAGGGTACATTCCGGGAAACGATATTCCGGGAAATGGGACAAAGAAATTTTTAACATTGACACTAGCAATAGCATTAAGTGTAATCTGTACGATATATATATATATATATATATATATATATATATATATATATATATATATATATATATATATATATATATATACATATATATATATATATATATATATATATATATATATATATATATATATATATATATATATATATATATATATATATATATATATATATATATATATATATATATATATATATATATATATATATATATATATATATATATATATATATATATATATATATATATATATATATATATATATATATATATATATATATATATATATATATATATATATATATATATATATATATATATATATATATATATATATATATATATATATATATATATATATATATATATATATATATATATATCGAAGTTGTAATAATAATAATAAAAATGGGTGAGCGCGGGTGGTTTTGTGAAAATACTGATGGAAAATTTGAAGAAAATCTTAAAACCAAAAACATAGCGATCTACCGTATAAATTTGGCTATCATTTGGTGAAAAATATTTGGAAAATTCTCAAGATTTTCCGAGAGTTATGCCCTAAAAAATCAAAGCGGTGACATATACTTTTTCATATATAAAAGTTCATTATGTACTATAAGGAGTACATACCGTCACATTTTTGAGAAAAATTTCTACATTTTCCACGAAAATTTTCCATTTTGGCTATTATATAGATAATACGTTTTCTAGCGATCTGAAAGTTCCGAATAAAACAAAAATTGTATCAAAACGTAGGGTATAATTTTTACAGATGGAAAATATCAAGGAAATATGTTGTTTTGGGGAAATTGTTCACGATTTTCTCATGAAAATTCAAGATTTCCAATCAGTTTCAAAAATCCATTCGATTCTGTGCGTGAAGCTGAAATTGAAAACAAGAAGTTTTCCATTCAAGCTTTGGGCATGAAATGTTATGTCATGCATGTGGAATCTTTTGAAAGTTTTTGCCTTTCTCATATATAGAAAGGCTATGCAATCACTGTAAAAATCGACTTTTTAACCGAGGCCCGGAGAGACGAGTGTCATACACCATTCGGTTCAGTTCGTCGAGATCGGCAAATGTCTGTGTGTGTATGTATGTGTGTGCATGTGTGCGTATGTGTGTGTCATTTAAACTCACACAATTTTCTCAGAGATGGCTGAACCGATTTTCGCAAACTTAGTTTCATCTGAAAGGTATAATGCTCCCATAAGCTGCTATTGATTTTTTAGTAGATCCAACTTCCGGTTCCGGAGTTACGGGTTGAAGAGTGCGGTCACACAGCAAATTCCCATATAAACTGGTACCACCATGATATTCAAATGATGTAAAACATATTAGAATAGATGTAATATTACTCTATTTTGCGGGTCTGGATCACTAATGATCAATCAAAGCAGCTTTGACCAGATTGGCCACATTGGTTCATGACGCCCCCGGGGAACCCGCCAAGTTCATAATTTAATATCACACCCATTCCCCAACGAATTCTCTACCGATTTTTACAAACTTGATTTCAAATGAAAGATACAGTAATACCATTGACTGCTGCTGATTTTCATTCGGTTCTCACTCTTGCTTCCGGAGTTACAGGGGTGTTAGTAAGGATACACTGGAATTTCCCATATAAATCGGTACAATCGTAATACCTCAGAGGCTAAAAACTATTGAAATGGTCACCAAATTACTTCTAATCGCAGATCTAGATCACTGAATGCCAATCAAACATTCTTTGAATATATTGTCCACTATCGACGATTCCGGAAGTCCGGAATTCCGGGCATATTCTACAATTAAAATCACATCGGTTCTTCGGTGATGACTGAACCGATTTTCTCAAACCAAGTCTCAAATGGAAGGCAAAATATGCAGTTGAGTATTGCGTCGCCCCCCCCCCCCCCCCCGTCTTGCCCTTACACTTCCCTCCTTCATCACTCCCCTCCCCTTGGATCACCCTCACGCCCGCATTTCCTTCATCCACCCCGTATACCGAAATAAGATGAAGGATTTCTGACGCATCCTCCACTCCCACTCTACTAACCCACCATTTTCAAAATATAATCACATGAAGATAACATTGAACTCATGCTGATTAAGCTAATTAAATATTATTCTTTTGCCTTTCTCATATAGAAAGGTTATGCAATTGCTCCAAAAGCCGACTTTCTAACCGAGGACCGAATCTCATATAACATTCGACTGAGTTCGCCGAGATCGCAAAATATCTGTGTGTATGTATGTGTGTATGTATGTGTTTATGTATGTATGTATGTATGTTTGTATGTATGTTTGTATGTATGTATGTATGTATGTATGTATGTATGTATGTATGTATGTATGTATGTATGTATGTATGTATGTATGTATGTATGTATGTATGTATGTATGTATGTATGTATGTATGTATGTATGTATGTATGTATGTATGTATGTATGAATGTATGTATGTATGTGTGTGTATGTGCGGATTTGTTAAAAAATGTCCACATCGGTTTCTCGGAGATAGCTGAACGATTTTTACAAACTAAGATTCAAATGAAAGGTATAATATTTCCATAGGTTGCTATTCCGAGGCCCGGAGGGCCGAGTCTTGTATACCAATCGACTCAGCTCGACGATTTGGGACAATGTCTGTGTGTGTGTATGTAACGGACAAATTTTCATTCGTGTTTCTCAGCAATGGCTGAACCGATCTTATCCAAACCAATTTTAAATGAAATAACTAAAAAACAGTAAGAACGCTATAAATATGTTTTTGATTCTGATGTTTAGTTTCCAAGATATGAATGTTTGAATGCGTAAAAATGGCGTTTTTTGCAGTTATTTTGAATTATCTGCCGAAATTGACAATACAGATTATCAATTTATAGGTGTTTAAACAGTTTCAATGAATACCTTCCGAACAAGCTATAGATTGTTGAAATCGGACTATTATCAAAAAAGATATTTAACATTAAATGCGGACGAAAGATTTTTATCATTTCCCATTGTCAGAAATATGAACAAAAACATGCAATCTATTATTAACGCCAAAACGGCTTATTTTAGGTCAATAGTATCTTCGGAGAATTTAATGGAAGCAATATGCCCTTTCTTTTGGTATTGTGTTTTTGCTGATTAATCCACCCATAAGTGAGATATTTTCATAAATTTTCTTGGAAGTGATTATATCGAAATGATGTCTTCAGCAAATTTGTAGCTCTTACTTTTACGAATAACTTTACTGAAGACTTTAAATATCTATTTTGAATACTTTAAAAGTTATGGCTTGTTGTTTGTGGATTACTCTTTGTCGCCTATTTATTATTCAATATAGTAATAATCCATTGAAATAAGCCAAACATAATTTCGATAAAACGAATTTTGTATTTCATTTTTCTATCTACAACCGCTAGAAATAATCACCGAACACTTACAAGTTGTCTGGAAGGAACTTGATAACTTATCAGTGCAAAAATGTTTATTTGTACGAACCTTCGAACTCCAAGCAACGGCGTAGCCAAGAAAAGGTTTTGGGGTTTAACACCATACAACCCCCCCCCCCACATCAAAAAAAAAATTGGATTGAAGTTGAAAATTTATTGATGCAGACTGATTTAATTCAATATTACAATAACAATTATCTGATCCGTAGATTGATAACCTGTTGTTGTAAACATCATGAGGACTTTTGATAAATTGTCGGAATGGGGTCCTGATATTTTCTTTTGACATTAAAAATGTCTTACTCCACTATCTGGGGCTAGGTGTCATTCTAAAATCTAAACTATCTTCCATGTAACGAAACTATGTAAGGTTTGCACGCTTATAACTCCGATATTACTAGATGGATTTTAATCATTCATACACCAACCGATTCAGAAACACCTAACTTAAATATTGGTAATAATTTAATATCTCCCAAATAAAAGTAGACTTTTGGAAATTGGTAAAATTAAAAAGTTCACGAAAAACGGGAAAATTACCACTCGTGAGGCAGATTTCTCAGACACAGCCGTCAAGAGAGGGCAGCTTAGTTGCTCAATGAAACACGAAAAGTCATAAATAGAAGCAACGCATGTCCGTTTAAATCAGTTATTGCTCTTATCCCATACGAGCAACAACGTCTCCCGGCGATGCTATAAGCGCTATCGATTTTCGGTAACGTTGGCATTTGCACACACTCGCACCTAAGTGACTAAACCATATACGATTAGTTTATAAATAGAGGTGACGCGTACCCGTTTGAATCAGTTTTTGTTCTTATGTCGAACGAGTAAGATCATGGTTGCAGCGTCTGGGCACTACAATAAGCGGTAGACGCTATGCATTTTCGGCAGCGGTGGCTGTGTGCGGATTTTTCGGGTACCAGCACGGTGTCACAGAATGTTTTTCAAAGTGGGTGGGCGGGGTGGTTTGGATTTAATTCAATACGATGTGTGCTGCTTAAGAGTGTTGCGTTTGAAAAAAATATATTTATTTTTATGCATGCGTGTGCGTTGTAACTTGTTAATCCATGTTTACGGCGCTTTGTAGCTGCGTAGGGTAAAGAGCCTATTGGTTTTCATGTTTCATATTTCGGTTATATGTTTTTTATCAGTAAGGCATCTGACAACGTGCTTCTGTAGTTATTGCACTGTTCAGCAGCGTAGTATTTTATATAGGAGAGTACACTCAGGTTTTTTACGCGGATTTAGAAATTTACGCGGTTTTCATTAACGCGTTTTTTTTTAAATTTACGCGGTTTTTATTTACACGGCCTGTATCCCCTGCGTGAAAAATCTGAGTGTAATTGCATCGGAAACAATCACATTTCCAGCAGAACTTTTTGTTTTATAATTTCAAACACTTTTATTTCGTACTGCACACAACGGAAAATTTTAAAACAGAACTTACCGTCCCAGCAGCAGTTTAAGCGGATGTTTTTTTTTCGATTCAAATTCAAGTCTTAAGCGTTACTGGACTTTCGTTTTCCCAGTTTATCCAGTCAGAATATCTGTCCTACCCTATGTATTTAAAACACAGTTCTAATTGCGTTTTAAAGTATACAACAAATAGAACGGTTGGGTATACTAATTTAAATTTTAAAATAAATCTGTTTTAAATTATGAAACAAACCGCTGTACTGAAGATATAATTATGTCAGTCCTATTACCACATAAAACACCTACATAACATAAAACGCTGCAGAATTGGTTTAATAATACAATGTTTACACTACAGAAAAATATATTTATTTTTATGCATGCGTGTGCGTTGTAACTTGTTAATCCATGTTTACGGCGCTTTGTAGCTGCGTAGGGTAAAGAGCCTATTGGTTTTCATGTTTCATATTTCGGTTATATGTTTTTTATCAGTAAGGCATCTGACAACGTGCTTCTGTAGTTATTGCACTGTTCAGCAGCGTAGTATTTTATATAGGAGAGTACACTCAGGTTTTTTACGCGGATTTAGAAATTTACGCGGTTTTCATTAACGCGTTTTTTTTTTAAATTTACGCGGTTTTTATTTACACGGCCTGTATCCCCTGCGTGAAAAATCTGAGTGTAATTGCATCGGAAACAATCACATTTCCAGCAGAACTTTTTGTTTTATAATTTCAAACACTTTTATTTCGTACTGCACACAACGGAAAATTTTAAAACAGAACTTACCGTCCCAGCAGCAGTTTAAGCGGATGTTTTTTTTTCGATTCAAATTCAAGTCTTAAGCGTTACTGGACTTTCGTTTTCCCAGTTTATCCAGTCAGAATATCTGTCCTACCCTATGTATTTAAAACACAGTTCTAATTGCGTTTTAAAGTATACAACAAATAGAACGGTTGGGTATACTAATTTAAATTTTAAAATAAATCTGTTTTAAATTATGAAACAAACCGCTGTACTGAAGATATAATTATGTCAGTCCTATTACCACATAAAACACCTACATAACATAAAACGCTGCAGAATTGGTTTAATAATACAATGTTTACACTACAGAAAAATATATTTATTTTTATGCATGCGTGTGCGTTGTAACTTGTTAATCCATGTTTACGGCGCTTTGTAGCTGCGTAGGGTAAAGAGCCTATTGGTTTTCATGTTTCATATTTCGGTTATATGTTTTTTATCAGTAAGGCATCTGACAACGTGCTTCTGTAGTTATTGCACTGTTCAGCAGCGTAGTATTTTATATAGGAGAGTACACTCAGGTTTTTTACGCGGATTTAGAAATTTACGCGGTTTTCATTAACGCGTTTTTTTTTAAATTTACGCGGTTTTTATTTACACGGCCTGTATCCCCTGCGTGAAAAATCTGAGTGTAATTGCATCGGAAACAATCACATTTCCAGCAGAACTTTTTGTTTTATAATTTCAAACACTTTTATTTCGTACTGCACACAACGGAAAATTTTAAAACAGAACTTACCGTCCCAGCAGCAGTTTAAGCGGATGTTTTTTTTTCGATTCAAATTCAAGTCTTAAGCGTTACTGGACTTTCGTTTTCCCAGTTTATCCAGTCAGAATATCTGTCCTACCCTATGTATTTAAAACACAGTTCTAATTGCGTTTTAAAGTATACAACAAATAGAACGGTTGGGTATACTAATTTAAATTTTAAAATAAATCTGTTTTAAATTATGAAACAAACCGCTGTACTGAAGATATAATTATGTCAGTCCTATTACCACATAAAACACCTACATAACATAAAACGCTGCAGAATTGGTTTAATAATACAATGTTTACACTACAGAGTTATAACACGTTTTAATAATTAGCAACAAGAAAAATGTCGCCAAGATAGCATAAAAACCCATTTTAATTGGTAGTGCGAACGTTGCATAACAATGCAATTTATCAAATAATTTCATTTTTTCCACCACTAATCGATCAAGAAATACTTAAACTTAAGATTGTTTACTTAAGTTCATTAGTACATTATTAAAAATTTAAATGGAAAAAAAAATTCATATTTCATGGAGAATCTGTATATTTCCGTTGGCGGGCGTGGGCTTCCTCATCACAGCTCTCAATATGGAACTTTTCATTTGAATATATTTTCTGGACAGACCAGTCTATTTTTACTAGATGGATCAGCCAAATAATGCCAATCACCTAGTGAGGTACTTGATTAATTACCGTTAAAAGACCTTCAATAAATTATGTTTTGATGGGGAGGGTATATAGCAAATTGTAACATATGAAAACAGGCGAGTGAACAAGAACGTGAGTCGATATGTGTGATAGATAAAATTCATTTGCACGCTCTTGAAAAAAGCTACATTTTTAATGTCACCGTGGTCGTGTCCTGTACACAACCCTTTAGTTTTTGCCTTTCTCATATAGAAAGGTTATGCAATCACTCTGAAAAACGTCAACCTAATCCCGGCCCGGAGGGCCGAGTGTCATATCCCATTCGACTCAGTTCGTCGAGATCGGAAAAAGTCTGTATGTGTGTGTGTATGTATGTATGTGTGTGTATGTGTGTGTATGTGTGTGTGTGTATGTATGTGCGTATGTGTCAAATAATGTCACTCATTTTTCTCAGAGATGGCTGGACCGATTTGCCAAACTTAGTCTCAAATGAAACGTGCAACCTTCCCATCGGCTGCTATTGAATTTTGGATCGATCGGAATTCTGGTTCCGGAATTACGGGTTTCAGAGTGCGGCCACACAGAAATTTCTCATATAAACTATAGGAAAAATTAAAAATAGAATTTTTATTTTTGATGCTAAATGTGTTCAAGGTGCATGAAACGTCGAGATTTGATGCAAACTCGAAAAAAAAAATTTGACTACGATTCATTTTTTTGGATTTTGGCACATTTTTGCCTTTCTCATATAGAAAGGTTATGCAATCACTCTGAAAAACGTCAACCTAATCCCTAATTTTTTTTTCGACTCGTTTAGGGTTTCTTGATTTTAACAGGGGCGTAGTTGATGGTTTACGGAGAGGGGTTACACCCCCCCCTCTACTGTTCGCGCCCCTCCTTTAAAAATCTCCTTAAATCACCCCTCAGACCACCACCCCATCCAGCCCTCATACCCCTCCCTTTCAACCACATCATCTTTAAACCACCACTGTATCACAAAGCATACCAATTTAAGCTGGGGAGTCGTTCGTTCATGGGACTTTCGCCCTCTTCACATACCCAGCCCCGCATGACAAAATGAGTTAGCAAGCAGATAACATTGATCTAATGCTGATTAGGCTAATGGAGTATGATATTTTTTTGTTTCAAGTGTTTCACCGTCGACACGTAGCTCATCAAGTTCGTGGCTGGCATGCCATTGTGTATAAGTGCAAAGTGTACTAAGAATGTAATGGACATTTCCACAATTATGTTGAACATAAAAAGCCTCCGTGCCATAGTTTAGAGAAATGAGAAAGGCACAATTGCACTGCTAGGTGGATTAAAACAGGTTTTTTTTTATAATTATTAAATTTATTTAGGCCCAAATGCGGTAGCTCAACGAGGCCGATTGTTCGTTTTTTACAATAAATAAAAAAACAACTATATTAAGTTTTTTGTCTCGTTCATACGCAGCTTTCTGCTGCGTGTTGAGATCCTTTTTCTAGGGGGCGAAATATTGCCAGTGTTGTCCACTGCATTTGAGGTTCGATCCGTTTGTCTTCTTTTGCGTTGTCGTTCATGTCCATGTCCTCATCCGTACTACTTTCCTGCTGCTCGCGGTCAGATGTTCCAGTTTGTGTCTTACTCTTATCGGTCGTCATTGTATGGATTTTCGACAGACGCGAGTGGTGATAGTTTGTGAAAATCGAATTCCGGCAAATGAAAAAATATCTGTTCCTCGCATTACGGGCCGTCGATTTCCGATGCAAGGACAATAAAAGTGCACAGAAAACATCTAGAAACACAGTGTTCATTGTAAAAATAGTGCAAAATGGTTTTTCAGAGAAAAACATTCGATACGAAAAGTGAAAAAATATGGCAATAAGAAAAAATGACATATTCAAATAATTGGCGTTTCACCAGCGACTAGCGACTACCAGGTGTCGCCCCAAAATTCTTCGTCCGAAAAATAGGTGGCAAACCAGCTGGTCGGTGCTCAGCTAATTTCGTCCGTGTCCCTTGTCACCTATTTTTTTATTGGGTGTTTCATCGGCGGTGCTATCTTTAAAAATGAGCCGTCTTGGATATTCAACTGTTTTTTTACTTTCTTATTTTATTGCAAATGAGTAGAGGTTTTGATTCTTTTATATTCAGGATTGCAGATATTTTGTCGCATGTAAATTTTGGGCGTTCGTTGATGTGATGGCGCTGTAAGGGAACACGTCTCTGCCAGTCGGCCAACTTTTCTTTGGACTGAGCAAACTAATTTCTATGTTTGTTTAGGCTTTGCTTTACCAACGGGGGAACTGATCCACAGAGCATTCAATGTGCTTAGGGAAAACACATGGCCTTATTTGAGTGGAATGATGACTTCAATCATGTATAAGGTTTGAGAATTGACAATTCGCGAGAGGGATGGGGGACCGGTTAGCAATTACCTTCAGTTATGTCAGCACGAAGAATAAGCGTTTTGCTGTCATTTTCGTTGGTTAGCTTTCAATTCTATCTCATGCCTCCACGCGATGACATGTGGTCTTTAGACCGGCGACGACTGGGAGCTATCAGCCTTCTACCGATAGTAGCCGAATGAGAGTGTGCGAACAGATCTAGCCGAGAAAATGATACCGTAAAAGATGTTCGGAAATCAGCTCCAATAAGACTTTAATTTGACTAGTATCGATGATCGCGGGTCAATACGTACTGAAAATTCGCCGCGTCTGTTTTAATGAATCTAATTTCAAGTTCCGTTATTGGTAACAAGCCCGTGCATCAGGTTAACGATTCTCTGTATTTTCTTCAATGTTCGATATAATCGTACGTGTACGTGTATTTCACAAACAATCCTATATTAGAAATAGGAAATACTTTCGTTGATTTATAACATCTAGAGCTATCATAACTCTTTGGATAACGTGTTATCACTCGGTATTGTTCAACCCAACAAATATATCGTCGAGAAGGAATAGTGAAATTTGTCAGAATACTGTCGCAATAAATAGTGATCCGGCCCATTATGCAGATAAGATTGGCTTTTCTAGGCAATATTCCCACGATCGGCTGTGTGGATGTGAAATTGCTTTTGTTTAGAAAACATAGGATACTCTCGGTAGCCGGCTACCCAGATTTTAAAAGAACCAAAAACTAAACAAGATCTTATTTTTCGAGCGAACTTCTCGAAAACCAACTGAACTACTACCTAATAAACTATGCTTTACAGGTCGCATCGCTAGCTTGGAGCGAATCCTAGACCCTATTCCCTTCCAAACCACCAACTCCGCGATACCTATGGAAGAGTCTGATGAACATTCTGTATAAGATTCCTCATTTTATTCAAACTATCGCCGGGTAAAATCAGCACTGACACGATAGAAACCACGAAAATTCGTCGCGTGATGGAATATTATTAAAAAATATATAAGCAGTGCTCCTTATAGCCGCTATCCGGAGTTCAAGTTGCTTATTTTGCTAATCGTATTAATACAACAAATGATAAATTTCCCGAATTCCCGGCAGTAGGCTGCCCAGAGCAATTATTACATGATAATGCTATTGGCACACTTACTAACAACTCTCCCCTTCCCGTGATACATATGGAGATGCAGAGGATTCCTCGGTCTCTAGTAGCAACATGTATCGGACTAACATTCCTTCCTTTCCCAGAAGATCTGCATTCGGACGTGGCCGGCGTCGGTATTGATCAGCATGCAGGGATCAGAATAGATTGTACAATGTGGCTCATCATGTTATTCCCAAGCGTGTTGTTCCAATGAACATTTTGCAACCTAATTTGGTTCTGGTCAATAACGGAGTAGCAACTACGGGCAATCTCTTATGCTTATGCTTACTCTTATCGGTCGTCATTGTATGTTCGTATTTTTCGGCATTCGTTTCGTTGTTATTGTTGCTGGTTCTTGGTGCTTGATCCGAAGATGTTGGTTTTGCAGCTGTTAGTGGTTTAGCGTAAGATGGTTCTGGGCTGATTTCAGTTGGATTGGTTAAGTTTTCCTTAACAGTTTCTACGCAAGGTTTTCCGAGGTGCAGCTTCTTCGTGCAGAACTGGCACGTAGGAATTTGCCCTGGGTACGTGACTAGTGATGTTTGATGAATGAGAGCATCGTCACTTCCTAACGCTGTGACGGTTATGTATGAAGGAATTGGCTTGGTCAGACGCATTCTCACCACACGAACACCGTTAGGGATGCCCGGGAAAAAATTCCTCCAAGTCTCATGTGTAACGGAGTCTACTTCTCCGTATTTTTGCAAGCATTTTTTAATCGCGCCGTCAGGGGTACGCGTAGCCAAATCATGGACCCGATCTTCTACAGCGCCGTTCTCGATGTATACGGGAATGCTATATTTAACATTGCCGCATTCGGCGGTGTGCTGCATGTTGTTTCGCGAGGCGAATGACTCAGCTTGGTTAATGTTATTGAACGAAATCAGCACGCAATGGTTGATATGATGCATTTGTAGGGTTTTCACTTCAGCCAGATTGAGTTTCATCTGCACTTTTAATAACTGCTCCACTTCCCGAATGGCTGGTATTACGGGGCATTTCGAAAAATCAACAGCAACACAGTTCGGCCGTATCTGGGTTGCTTTTTGCTGGGCACCGTCACTCATCACTATATCGCACAGTAGGTATAGGCTATTGTTATATGGACTGCTTGTGTGATAGGCACCGATTGATTTTTAGGTAGAATTGACCGTTTCACTTGCGCGGGACGATTTTTTGCTTCTGCTCAGGGCGAGATGTGAAGACAAACTGGGGTCCTGATATGTAACTGATCTATTGGTCTTGATTTCACAAATTTCTAATTGCATCAATATCAAATTCCTGCGTGAAAACATTCCAATAGAAAATTCCAGAGTTCTGTAATCAATCATAATCCTCAGATTTATTTTCAAATTGATCTCGTTTTTGTAGAGATGTACTGTAACAATTATTCAATAGGAAGCGAAGTTAAAATTGATTTAATGTCTATTAAACATAGAACTACTCACCAAAAATGCATAACTTTCAACATTTGCTAAAAATGTTTTTGCCTTTCTCATACACTCTAAAATTCGTCAATCTAATCCCGACCCGGAGGGCCAAGTGTCATATGCCAATCGACTCAGTTCATCGAGAACGGAAAATGTCTGTGTGTATGTATGTGTGTCTACCTCGGTTTCTCAGAGATGGCTGGACCGATTTGCACAAAGTTAGTCTCAAATGAAAGGTACAACCTTCCCATCGGCTGCAATTGATTTTTTATTGATTGGACTTCCAGTTCCAGAGTTACGAGTTGAAGAGTGCAATCACACATCAAATTTCCATATAAACTGAAATGAAAAATTTGCAAAATCAAATTTGTATTTTTGATGCCAAAGGACTTTAAAATGCATGAAACATTGAGATTTGATGTAAACTCGAAAAAAAAAGTTTGATAAAAATTGACTTTTTTGGACTTTGGTACATTTTTGCCTTTCTCATATAGAAAGGTTATGCAATCACTCTAAAAATCGTCAATCATACCGGCCCGGAGGGAGTATGCAGTGAGGGGTTGCTACTTTAAAATTAAAACTAGTTTAAAATTTATTAACAAGTTGAAAATTTTCGGCAGGACCTGGTCCTCCCAGATCTTTCTCCATGATCCGCCGCTGGTTTCAAGCGATGTTTCAGTATCACATAGTATCTCAAGATCGTGGCTGTCGATCCATTGTATGTATCTGCAAATCGTACTGAACATGTAATATTCAATTCCACCATTGTATTGAACATAACCAGCCATGGAATCGTAGTCTGGACAAGTGAGACAAGTACAATTGCACCACTAGGTGGATTGAAACAGGTTTTTATTTTGGGAATGCGTCGAGTTGAGACGAAAATGTAATATGATTAATAACGAGGATAACACTTTCCGAATGTAGAGAGAAATTTATGAAAAATGACTGTAGTAGATATAATCCGCATAACATGAATTACCTAGATTCAAAATATTAATAATGCAAAAAAAGGCGTAACATATTTCTCAGTGTATTAGGTAGATTAGACGCAACCAGTAAAACGAACGCACATCTTGAAACGCAGATAGTTTTACCAGAAGACAGCCTGCTTGACGAAGAAATAATCCCGGAGATAGAGAGAGAAGAGAGAGAGAGAGAGAGAGAGAGAGAGAGAGAGAGAGAGAGAGAGAGAGAGAGAGAGAGAGAGAGAGAGAGAGAGAGAGAGTAATCGGTTCGTGCATCGGGTCAAAGGTGACGCTTGGAAATGTTCGGAGAAGTGATGATCAGCAGTGGGGGTTCGTGTTCGCTTAGGCTAGCATATGAGAATAAAAGAGTGAGGAATGTAATCGTGTGAAAGAGAGAGGTTCAAGATCGGAAGAGTGTACGCGAGCATGGATTGTAATCTCGAAGGTCCCACAAAGGCGAACGAGATTTTCGGTTTTCATTCTGTTGGCTATTGTTACCGCGATTGCACCGTGTTTTGGCGAGATGGCATCCATTCGAGATGGCAAAGGTCACGACAATGGCGCAGTGGACGCTCCGGATCGGCGAGTATAATATCAAATGGCGAAAATAAATGTAAAACAAAGTGTTCTGATTATTAAAATCAGAATATCGTTGAATCGATAGAATATAACTGAGATTTAAGGCAGTAATGTGCACGTATTTGGCGGAAAAAATAGCGTGGAAGGTTATACAATCTATGGAAGTTCCGAAAAAAAATTCTAGAAAAAAAAATGAAAATATCACGAGCGAGAGGTCTCTATTGAAATAATTATGAAAAAAATTGTGTACAAATTCATAATTGAGCGAGAGGACTCAATCTATCGGAGCGAAAGGACTCCGTTGGAATTATTGAGCGAGAGTACTATATTGGAGCGAAAGGACTCCATAAACGAATTTGACTAAAATATAGATTATATGAACATAAAAATTAGTAAAGATTTTGTGTAAATATGATTTGTGTATAGTTCCGTATAAATATGAATTTTGCATTATCAATTGGTTAAAGGAATGGTTTTATTTCTGATTTATAGATAGTCCAGAAAGAAACATTCTAAAACGGATTCAGCTAGCAAAGAAATAGCTGAAATGAGAGCTGAGAACGCCGAATTGAGTAAGAAGCTGAAGTTAGCTGAGGAAACAATTATGTCACTCCAGACGAGCTTACGCTCACCTGATTTTCACAGCACAGAGGTGGACAGAGTAGCATTCGATGAATGCCCGGGTCCTTCGAGCACCCAACGTGCCGGAGTACAAGTCTACCGTGGAGGGGGAACAAATTGGAAGGCGTGATTTTGAGGCATGGAAAGACCTTCTAATTGATTCACTGAAGCTAGCTGGTGTAGGCGACGAGGCCACGCAGTTCATTATTTTCAAAGTGAAGGCAGGTCCAACACTCCTAGAAATATACAAAAACACGAAATCGTCATTCGAGGCTCCGGATGCCGATAACTTTCCGTTTTCAAATGCTTTATTTAGACTAAAAACATATTTCGGATCCACATCGGACATCCTGCTTCAACGTCGAACGTGAACGCTAGCACTGATGGTTCAGCGTTCAGAGGAATCTGACTTGTCGTTTATCATGCGAGTTGGTGCGATTGCCCGACTATGCGACTTTTCGGAAGGGAAGGAGTTCGAGGAAATAGTGAGTTCCGTCGCCGAGCATGTGAGGAATAAAGAGATACGTGCAGTGGCATTAAAGATGTTGAGCCGACAAGGAACTTTCACAGACTTGGTGGATAAAGTCCGTGAAATAGAGGCCGTGAATATGAACGAACAATACTATCATCTGAAGCACGGTAAGTCAGACCAAATGATTGCTGCGATTGGTGGTACTTATCCAACAGCAGGCTCCTCACGAGAATATTACAGAGGATCTGCTGCAAGTGGAAGATCAAATCAACCATATAATCGATATAGTGCGTCTCGCGCTCGTATACCTCCGTTCAGAAAAGGACCAGTTAGGCTACCAGTTATGATACACCGGATCGTTGCTTCAGGTGCAACAGTGTCTACCATAAACCCGACGATTGTTACGCAAGGGATAAGATTTGTATTAACTGTGGGCGTAAAGGCCATATTCAACGAGCTTACCGTTCAATGAAGCTGTTGGACAATCCACGAACCGCAGAAGGCGAGGGATCGACTAGCAAGGTTGCATCGATCCAAATGGAATCGACCGGTACAAAGGCAGAGGAGCATCGTTTGGAAGAAAATGTAGGTGAAGGAAACCCCATTTAATTTTTCTGTATCATCTTCAGGATACCTGACATGCAATGAAATTTGAATTTTTTTGGAACTGTTAAACTTTGTTGAATTCAGTAAATCCAGTCATAGATTTTTTTTCTTTGTATTAATGGTACCTACGATGATGTCTCCTAGTCCTAAAAAATGCAGTATATGTATGTTTTGCAGAGGAATATCGCAGCATTATTACACCCACTGACAGCGAAGGTGGATGGTATAATTGTGGCGGAAGTAGCAGGATTAGCATGTGAGTTCCTCATCGACTCTGGTGCACAGGTCAATACGCTCACCGAACAACGATATAAAATACTATGCGATAACGAGAAATATCGAAAGAGAATGTTCAACATCCAGTGCAGTACAGATCGTCCTTTGAAGGCATATGCTACAGCAAAGGAGATTCCTGTTATGTCTACCTTTGAAGCCTTTTTGTATGTTTCGAAAGATCGTCCAACCCTGTTAGAGAAATTCTATGTCGTTAAGGAATCCCGCTCCTTGCTGGGTCGAGCGACGGCAACCCGATACAGTGTTTTGATATTAGGTCTGAATGTACCTGTGATAACAGATAAAACATCTAATGCATGGTATGAAGCGGGTGAAATCGCAACGATAACGATAGCAAATGATTTATTTCCTAAATTTAAAATACCCCCGGTACAGATTAATTACGACAGAACAAGGTTACCGTGTCGAAATATCTTCATGAATATTCCGATAGCTCTCAAGCCTATTGTTGAACAGAGATTGCAACAGCTCTTATCAGCGGATATCATTGAGCGAGTGACAGACAATATGGATTCTTCGTTTTGCTCCTCTATGTTAGCGATTCCCAAAGGAAAGGATGATATAAGGCTAGTTATCGATCTAAGAGGTCCCAACAGTTATATAACAAGAACTCCATTTGCTATGCCATGCTTGGAGGCAATTTTGGCAGACCTAAACGGCGCTGAGTGGTTTTCAAAAATTTATTTATCTAACGCGTTTTTCCATATTGAGCTAAATGAAAATAGTCGTCATCTTACAAACTTCTGCACGGAGTTCGGTATGTTTCGGTATGTTAGATTACCGTTTGGTCTATGCAACGCACCTGATATTTTCCAAGAAGTTTTACAGAGGATCATTTTGGGAGGTTGCAAGGGGCTGAAGAACTACATGGACGACATCTTAATTTTCGGAAAAACAAGAGAAGAACACGATGATAACTTAAAAGCAGTATTGGAACGTTTACGAGAACACAACGTAAGAATGAATACTTCCAAATGCGTTTTTGGGAGTCAATCCGTCACTTTCGTGGATTTCATGCTAACTTCGAAAGGCTGGCAAATCGAAGAAGAGAAAATCAGCGCTATTAAAAATTTCAGGAGACCAATCACAATCTTAGAAGTGAAGAACTTCTTGGGACTCGTTACATTTATTGACAAATTTATATCACATCGCGCCACGAAAACCGAGAAGCTTCGAGCATTGGCTAACGCAGAACGATTTTACTGGTCACATGAAGAAGAAAATGAATTTTTGGATTTTAAGGAAGAAGTTTTAAATACCATTAAAACAAACGGATACTTCATCATATCGGATAAGACGGATCTATTTATCGATGCGTCGGCAATTGGTCTAGGAGCTGTCCTAGTCCAATTCAATAGAGAGGGGGTTCCGAGGATAATCGCATGCGCTTCTAAAGCACTAACGACGACCGAACAGAGATATCCGCAGACACTCAAGGAAGCGCTGGCACTAGTGTGGGGAGTGGAACGATTTGCCTTTTATTTGACAAACATTTCGTTTACAGTCCGGACAGATGCCGAGTCGAATCAATTCATATTCGGCGGACATCATCGGATTGGGAAGCGAGCGGTTTCTCGGGCGGAAACGTGGGCCCTTCTACTACAACAATTTGATTTTGAAATCAAACGTGTTCCAGGTGACGAAAACGTAGCCGATGTCTTATCTAGGTTGATAGAAATGTCTCAGGAAGCACAGCCTTTTGAGGAGAACGATGAGGACCACATTTTGTTCGCATTGGATACAGGCAATATGGACATTACCCTTGGGGACTTAGAAGCAAATGCGGAATCGGACGAGGAGCAGCTAGCCTTACGCAGAGCGATTAAACATGACATATGGCCCAATGAGTTACGTAAATACGAAGCTCAGAAAAGAACCTTCATCATATCGGATCGCTTATTTGCAAAGGCGACAAAATTGTTCTGCCCCGTTCACTACGCAACAAAGCAATGTCTTCAGCGCATGGGGGTCATGTAGGCGAAATTGCAATGAAGAGGATAATGAGAGAGTTCTTCTAGTGGCCAGGGATGGCACGTGAAACGGAGCGATTTGTTAAAGATTGTGGAACGTGTTGCATGTTGTTTAGAAAGAACCCGCCCTTGCCTCTCACCCCGCGATCTTCCCGACGGTCCTTGGGAAATAATCCAAATAGACTTTCTTTCTATACCCGGATGTGGTTCAGGCGAGTTTCTGACGGCAGTGGACACCTATTCCCACTATCTCTATGTTATATAAATGAAGCGTACACACGCTGAGGCCACCAATTCTGCGCTGTGTGGGATTTTCAAGCTTTGGGGTTGCCCAAAAATTCTACAGAGTGATAAAGGACCGCCATTCAACTGCTCTTCCTTCTGTTCGTTCTGGGAATCTAAAGGGGTTAACGTTCGGAAGGCGATTCCATTGAGCCCACAGTCTAACGGCCTAATTGAGCGCCAGCTATAATAAAGGCTGTGGCTGCGACTAAAATAGATAGTAGTAATTGTCGCTCAAGTTTAGATCAGTACGTTCACAATCACAACACTTTGATACCACATGAAAGACTCAATGCCACACCTTTCGAGCTGATGGTCGGCTGGAAATACAGAGGAACCTTCCCGTGCCTGTGGAGTGAACGGAGACCAAAACACGTAGACAGAACGAATATTGGTGAGATGGATGCGCAGGCAAAACTCGAGAGTAAACATTATGCAGACCATGTGCGTGGTGCGAAAGAAAGTAACATAAAAGTTGGAAATATTGTGCTGTTGAGCCAACAAAGAAAATGCAAAACGGACCCAATATTTTCTTCCGAGAGGTACACTGTAGTAGCAAGGCAGGGGGCTAAAATAGTAGTCATGGACAGCAATGAGCTACAGTTCACACGAAACGTACAAGACGTGAGGATGGCACCACCACCTGCATTTTCAGAGGATCAAGACAACGAAGCAGATCAGGATAAGAATCTAACAGGTAATAACAAAGTTGATACAGCAAATGAAACAGAAATCATGCAGGAAGAAAATTCAGAGATCATCCCAGCAAGTTCAATACAGTGCAATAAATCAGCTTCAACCGAAACAACAATTCGCAACCGGAGAATTATTCGAAAACCATCACGGTTCAACAATAATTATATCTTTCAAATATATCAATAAAGTGTATTTATCATAATGAAAATGTACAGACTTGATCTTGTCGGAAGATAGTAAATAAAAGAAAATCATGACTTGCTCGTAAAATCCAGAAAGAGTGGAGGAGCGGAATAATGTAGTAGATATAATCAGCATAACTTGAATTACCCAGATTCAAAATAATAATAATGCAAAAAAAGGCGTAACATATTTCTCAGTGTATTAGATAGATTAGACGCAACCAGTAAAACGAACGCACATCTTGAAACGCAGATAGTTTTACCGGAAGACAGCCTGCTTAACGAAGAAATAATCCCGGAGATAGAGAGAGAGAGAGAGAGAGAGAGAGAGAAAGAGAGTAATCGGTTCGTGCATCGGGTCAAAGGTGACGCTCGGAAATGTTCGGAGAAGTGATGATCAGCAGTGGGGGTTCGTGTTCGCTTAGGGTAGCATATGAGAATAAAAGAGTGAGGAATGTAATCGTGTGAAAGAGAGAGGTTGAACATCGGAAAAGTGTACGCGAGCATGGATTGTAATCTCGAAGGTCGCACAAAGGCGAACGAGATTTTCGGTTTTCATTCTGTTGGCTATTGTTACCGCGATTGCACGTGTTTTGGCGAGATGGCATCCATTAGAGATGGCAAAGGTCACGACAATGACGATTTCCATTCGACTCTAGCAGGTCCTGATCGATTTTGATGAGCATTAGATTTTTGTTGCATGGCCAATTATATGTATAGGTCAAATGCTTCAAAAACGGTAATTTAAGGTCAATATAGCATCATTCAGAAACCGCCAATTTCGGAGGTTTAGTATTTTCGATGAGTTTTACAAACGTTAAACAGCGCATCATTTGAATTCGCTAAAGACACGAACTCTGTTACTATTTTCTGAAAAATAATTCTGCATAATTTTATAACTTCAAAAATTATGGTTTCGGAATTATGCCGTTTGGACAGTAAGATCGATTTTCACCAAACCCCCACTAAACCGAATTTCTGGCTACGCCGCTGACTTCAAGTAAGTAGAAACAAAGTCGTTCTACACTCGTTCACAAGAAACTTCTTCGAATGCTGAATATCTATTATAATACATTGAAACACATGTTTGATGGGCTCTAGCAGACGAACAAGACTGAATTCGAGTAAATCCTTTCTAGAGCATGTTTCCTTATCATGAAGATGGAAATATGCAAAAATAAAAAGTTCATCATAATCAGAAATAGTTATCAGACCACATCAAGGGACGGGAAGAATATTTTAACAGCTTCAGTTTATTATAAAGAAAAAAGCCCGATTTAGTCAATGTCCCCATTTTGTCAGCCTAAGATACACCATGAGACTAATAAAAATGGATCTTTATTGTATGTATTACTCACTGTGTTTCACATTAATAGATACATTTCATTTTTGTGGATTTTATTATTGCATCGAACTACAACAATTTTTAGGTAGTTTTCATGGGACTATAGACTTCTTCCAAAATTTGGCGAACCTATTCCAATTCGTATACCAATTAATTGGTATACTTAAGGGGTTATATGTTGCAGTTTGTGAAAATTATAAACTATTTGAAATTTTTTAATAGTTTTATTTTTTATTTAACCGTGATTTTTTAATAAATAGTGACCATCGCTTCACAACGTAGTTTATTTTTCATGGCTTGCGGTGAGCACGATCTCTCGAATTGCTGAACTGAAAATTATGGAATAGAAATTAATTTTTAGTATTCTTTACAGATTTAACTCGCCGCGCAGATAGCTCTGAATTAGACCCGCTGGTGCCCTAAGACGATTTCGCTAGATTTTCAGAGCACTGTGCACCCAGTGCATTAACGCAAGTGACGGAAGGTTATCGAAAAGTTTCGTGAAAATGAAAATTCCAGTAATGATTATGATTTTCCCAAACGGTTCGTTTTCGAGAGGTTTTTATTTGTTCTTTGGCATTAGGATTAGCGATAATAATTCAAATCAAGGATACTACTGGGAAGTCACCTTTAGAAAAAGTCGATTTCGAAGTAAAATTTGGAACTATGCACGCATGCACTTCAGAGATAGCGTGATATCAGGAGCTGCGATTTCATTTCAACGCTTTTTTGTGAAAAGGGCGATACTTACAAATGTAATCATAAGGCTTTTTCATACATGCGAATGAGGGCTTTGAAACGCAACAAATTAACCTAAAACTTTGGATTCTACGATATTGCTTTCTTAAACTACAGCAAAAAATACAACGGGCGACATTGTATTTTTGTTTGTTTATGTAAAGTTTCGCCCTCCACGCTCCATGCAAACAAACAGGGCGATACTTTTTTTGCTAGCAGTTTAGAGGCGAAACTGTTTTTTTCGTATTTTTTTAGGATTATTAAGCTGATACCAGCTGTAAATAGTAACAATGATCGCTATTGAAAAAATCCGGACGAAATCGGTGGTGTAAAACGTTAGTTATTGTAAAAAAACGTAAGGGCGATACTTCAATGCTGATAGGTGGGACCGAAAAAGTAAACAATCGCCAAAGGAGCGATACTATCATTTTGTCAATTTCAATAGCAAAAACAAATTTTAATTCAATAATTTCAATTACTTTATGAAGTTTTGGGTTTCGATCACTGAATCATGCAATCTAGGATGTAAAAAAATACAATAGCTCCTAAATAGGAAATAAAACCAAGTCTGGAAATATTTACTGTTGATTTTCTTTGAATGTTGTCACTGCTAGTATCGCTTTTTTCAAGAAAAAGCGTTGATTTCTTAGTTCTCAGTCGCGTTGGAAATTTGAGAAAAGTATAAACTTTAAATCGATTCAAAAAAAATTTCGATTTTTTTGGCACAGTACATTATATAACCCCTTTAGGAAAATTCAGTTTTCCCACCACAATGCATTTTTGAGGAATTTAGATATTATATTAACAGAGCATTAGCAATAACTCGTTTGTATGTCTATTTTATGGACCATTTTTTCGCTTTCCCATTGATTTGGTTTGAGATTTCTAGCACTGATGTTGTCCTATACTGATTTGAGCGATTCTCTGAGTCCTGCCACTATCCCATGTAGTATGTGTTATCAAAAACATCGCGAAGCATCAAGTTCTAAATGTTCTCAAACGATATAATATCCGAAGAGAGTGATAAGAGTTATAAGAAATGTATCATCACACTGTTAGGTGGATTAAAAACGTTTTTATTATTCATTATACATAATTACATATCACGTTTGCGTAGTATATTCATCAGAATCCACACTTCGGTAGATTTGCGTATGTAGAATTTCGTAATAGAACTTCGAAAGTAAATTTTGTATTTGAAAATGTGAGTTTTCTGGATTATCAAACATTTTTGCGAAACAATGTTCATTTTTGTCTTTTGGTAAAATATAATAGAAACAAGACGTGTTTTGATAAAAAAAAAACTTGTACAACTTCACTTTTTCACATTTTTCGTATTTTCCATATAACAAGTTCATCTGAATCGTGACGGCGAGGACATATATTATTGGTATAATTTGACTAAGCTCAGACAAATCTAGTATGAATCAACCACTGGTCATTTGAATGAGCATTCGGATGATAGAGTTTCCATTGATTCATAAAAAATATAGCACTAAATAGTTGAACTGTATATGTCTGCATGTAGGAATGGCGCCTCATATATATGCATATATACGCTATGTGCATCGTTCTTTTATGTGCTTATTAATTGAGGCCATTATGATGTAAATGAGAATCCAAATCTATCAAAATGATTGGAACTCTACATCTAGCTTCCGGTTGCCATTAACAGGTCATATCTGATTACGTCAGCATTCCTTAGAGCATACATAGTCGTCAGAGGAGGCCAATATGACCAAGATATCACTAATGTCGAGCTACGAAAGAATAACTTTGATACAATCTTGATACTAGTCACCTGTATTAATAGATCGTCTCCAAATAACCGAGTCAATGGATGATCGTCGAAAGCTATTCAGGACAGGAAGACTCCTTGAATATTCTTCAAACTTGGTTGGGAGCACCGTCCAAGGTCATAACGTCCGGGACATTATGGCGCATCAGGCTGTCATAACATCCGAAAACGGATGTGCGTCATAATGTCTCGGACGTTATGATGCACATTCGATTTCAAATCTTTTGTCGCAGTCGATTTGGATGTTATGACGCATAAGAACTGCGTCATAATGTCTCAGGTCATATCGTCCCAAAATAATGATGTCATAACGTCCGGGACATTGTGACGTACGAGGGTTCGTCGTAATGTCCGAAATAGATGTACGTCGTAAAGTCCGCAATCATTCTAGTATCACAACGTCCCAAAACCGTACTGCGTCATAAAATCTAAGATTATATGACTCACATGATATTGGGATGTTATGAAGCAGAAGCGCTGCGTCGAAAAGTCGAATATTCTATGACGCACTGATTGTTTCGGACATAATGACTCAGAAATACTTCGTCCAAATCTATTGAAAAGTACATCAAATTACTTTGATTTACAGGTCTAGATCACTGGTTGCCTATAAATGATTCTTTGGATATATTGCCTACTATCGATAATTCCGGAAATCCCGGTTTTCGAGCATATTCTTAAATTAACCCTCAAAAAGGCGAGGGGCTTCAGAGGCCCGGAAAGTTACAGTTCTCTAATTTCAATAAACTTGTAATTTGAAATACAAATGATCGAGTCTTTCCGGGCTTTCGATTCTCTCATTGATAAAACTACAAAAAGGAGGCTTTTAATTTTATTGGATCCTAGGAGCGATGCCTCCTGTAGTTACAATTTTAGCTTGCTTTGTGAAGGTTAAAGTCACATCGGTTCTTCGGTGCTGACTAAACCAATTTGCACTACCCTTTTATTATGTTTCTTCTTTTACAAAATTTTAGCACTCTAATATTGATTTATGTTCTTGAATGTAGTTGTGATGTACAATAAAAATGTAATATCTCGACAAACATATGATTTGGTCTCAAAAGCCAACTGTCTAAATACACTTTGGTGAACAATTCAGGACGAACCGTTAAGCGCCCTGTACAGCCGTTGATAGCAAACAAAAGAGAACAGTTTTCTCTTCCGTTAACTGCTATGCACCGTGCTTGGGTAATAACGGTTTCTTGAGAATTTTTCCTCAAAGTATATTTTGACATTTTGCTTTGGAGCCCTAATCATATGTTTGTCGAGATATATTCATTTGAAAATTTATAATGAACATAACCAACCATGAAATCCTAGTGTTGATGATTGAGAAGGTACTAGGTGGATTTAGTTTAGTTTCGCGGACGTCATCGATATCATTGGATTCGATCACAGTAAAGTGGACTGACCATAAACTTTGGTGGACAGTGTTCTTCGTGGCAGATAGTAAAGATCGAGGCGTTGAAAACGATGTTGATTTCAAGGTAGAAATTGGTTGAGTACAGTATGAGTTTGTCGGAGAGTTCAAATATCATGGATAACACTAGTGCAGTGGTTCGGAGATGACTGAATCGATTTACACAAACATAGTTTCAACTGAAAGGTATAATGCTCCTATAAGCTGCTATTGAATTTTAGTTGACCCGACTCCCGGTTCTGGAGTTACGGGTTGAAGAGTGCGGTCACACAGCAAATTTCCATATAAACTGGTACCTCCATGATGTCTAAATGATGTAATACATATGAAAATTTATACAAAATGACTTGGATTTGTGATTCTAGATCATAAAAGATCAATCAAAGTAGCTTTGACTGGAGTTGCCACTATTTTTCAAAGAAAATCTGGCAATTCAACTGAAAATATCTGGCAATTCAACTGAAAATATCTGGCAAAATCTGGCACTTGACAGCGACCTCAAAGTCATCGAAATTTGGCAATCGATTTTTGTAAAGTTTTGAACAATATTACTCAAATTTCCAAAATGTGTATATAAGTAGTAGCTTCTAAATCTTAAAAATCTGGCAGAATGATTTGTCTTTATGTCAGGAAGCTGCCAAAACCTACGACTATGCTAGATAACTCTGACATAATGTCATCCCTGGCTTTGACCACATTGACCACCAATTATGGTTCATGAGGTCCCGAGGGAACTCATGAAGTTCCTAAGCTAGTGTCACATCCATTTCCCAGCGAATTCTTGATCAATTTTTACAAACTTGAGTTCAAATGAGAGATAAGTAATGTAATTGATTGCTATTAAATTTCATTCGGTTCCGATTTTTCGGAGTTACAGGATGGTTAGTAAGGTCACACTGGAATTTCCCATATAAACCGTTACAATCGTATTACCTAAGAGGCTAAAAACTATTGAAATGGTCACCAAACTACTTCGATTCGCAGGTCTAGATCACTGAATGTCAATCAAACATTCTTTGAGCCAGTGGCGTAGCCAAAAATTTGTTTAGGGTGGGGTGGGGGGGGGGTTGATGAAAATCGGATTTTTTTGGAAGATGCTAAAATTTAATATGAGTTTGATAAATTATTGAAAATCCAGAAACGTAAGTAGTCTGACAGATGTCGTTCGAGGCTGCAAACAAGGAGAATCAACAGTTTTCAAACCTCTTTAGATCATTTTCTTACATAATATGTCAATAACGTCAAAGAATATTTAAAGTGGGATAAGTGTCCGAAAAAAATTTCAACGTTCAAGATCACCTAATTAGAAAATCCTTAATACTATGTTCACACTACAGAGTTAAAACATGTTTTAACGCTATCTTGATTACATTTTTCTTGTTGAAGGTTTTACACGTGCGAGAAGTTTTCCAACATAAAATAGCGCATACTTTGATATAAACATTTTAGTGATTAATTCGCATAGAGGAAATTACTTTTCAAAAATAGCAAGAGACTTGGCACTTTCAGTAAAGTTATTGATAATGTCATTTTAAACAATTTTGCTGAAAATATGAAGGATACATGAATGCAGCATATCGGGATATGAAACAACATGCTATATTTCTACTTAATGGAGTAAAATTTAGGCAAAAGCTATTTTTTCTGAACTTAGAAGACTTTGTTTAAACCATTGTTGCTAGTTGAGGAGACAAAACATATAACTAAATTAGTTATGAAATTTGCGTTTCGACACTAACTCTAAATTCGACACTAACTTATCGACAGGACTAAGCTAGCGCCGAATTTATGCAATCTCCAAAAACGGAAACACTCTTTGTGTTTCTGGGCAAACCCCTAGTCCTTTTAATATTTGGGAATTTTTTTAAAACTAGTTCACTTAAATATATCTTTTTTGTAAGCTTTAGAGACTCATAACTTGAATGCAATGTCAATTTTATTGTTAAAAAACCGCAGGCGAAAGTTTTCAAATACAGTAATATCAGAATCAGAGCTGCAAATTTTCACCAGATTGTTTTGAACTTGAAGGAAGAACAAATCTCAAATCATGCCCTACTATGTTCAATTCGCAGTTATTCGTTTACATCATTCATTCAAACAGTCGAGCTGCTCAATCATTTTCCTTTCATTTTCGATTTCATTTACCCAGTGAATATCTCTGTACTGGGATATTGACTAGATTTTTCAAGCAAAACTACTCTGAAATACTTATTACTGTTCATGTATGCATGAAAACGTAAAATATGTCAACATTTAAGGCCATCATCTAAAATGGGTGCGCGCGGGTGGGTTTGTGGAAATATTGATGGAAAATTAGAAGAAAATCTTAAAACCAAAAATATAGCGATCTGCCGTATAAATTTGGCTATCATTTGGTGAAAAAATATTTGGAAAATTCTAAAGATTTTCCGAGAGTTATGCTCTGGAATGCAGAAATTTTTTTTGCCGGTTTTCTTTAGCAATTATCTTCAAAATCAAAGCGGTGACATATACTTTTTCCTATATAAAAGTACATCCTGTACTATAAGGAACACGTTCCGTTACATTTTTGATAAAAAATTTTACATTTTCCAGGAAAATTCTCTAAAAATCCACTCCATTCTGCTTGCACATATAGTATTGAAACTGTAATTGAAAATTACAAATTTTCCATTCAAGCTCTTGGATACAAGATTTTGTCTCATTGGTTGCATAGCTTCAGGCTCTATAAATATTGGGCATGAAATGTTATGTCATGCATGTGAAATTTTTGAAAGTTTTTTTTTTATTATTCATTATTTATAATTACATATAACGTTTGCGTAGTATATTCATCAGAATCTACACTTTGGTAGATTTCCGTTATAGAATGTCGTAATAGAACTGCGAAAGTAAATTTTATATTTGAAAATATGAGTTTTCTGGACTATCAAACAGTTTTGCGAGACAATAACAATGTTCATTTTTGTCTTTTGGTAAAATATAATTACCAATAGAAACAAGACGTGTTTTGACAAAAAAAAACTTGTACAACTTCACTTTTTAACATTTTTCGTATTTCCCATATAACAAGTTCATGTGAACCGTGACATATATTATTGGTATAACTTGACTAAGCTCAGACAAATCTAGTATGAATCAATATTGATATATATATATATATATATATATATATATATATATATATATATATATATATATATATATATATATATATATATATATATATATATATATATATATATATATATATATATATATATATATATATATATATATATATATATATATATATATATATATATATATATATATATATATATATATATATATATATATATATATATATATATATATATATATATATATATATATATATATATATATATATATATATATATATATATATATTGATTCATACTAGATTTGTCTGAGCTTAGTCAAGTTATACCAATAATATATGTCACGGTTCACATGAACTTGTTATATGGGAAATACGAAAAATGTTAAAAAGTGAAGTTGTACAAGTTTTTTTTTGTCAAAACACGTCTTGTTTCTATTGGTAATTATATTTTACCAAAAGACAAAAATGAACATTGTTATTGTCTCGCAAAACTGTTTGATAGTCCAGAAAACTCATATTTTCAAATATAAAATTTACTTTCGCAGTTCTATTACGACATTCTATAACGGAAATCTACCAAAGTGTAGATTCTGATGAATATACTACGCAAACGTTATATGTAATTATAAATAATGAATAATAAAAAAAAACTTTCAAAAATTTCACATGCATGACATAACATTTTGTGCCCAATATTTATAGAGCCTGAAGCTATGCAACCAATGAGACAAAATCTTGTATCCAAGAGCTTGAATGGAAAATTTGTAATTTTCAATTACAGTTTCAATACTATATGTGCAAGCAGAATGGAGTGGATTTTTAGAGAATTTTCCTGGAAAATGTAAAAATTTTTATCAAAAATGTAACGGAACGTGTTCCTTATAGTACAGGATGTACTTTTATATAGGAAAAAGTATATGTCACCGCTTTGATTTTGAAGATAATTGCTAAAGAAAACCGGGAAAAATTTTTTCTGCATTCCAGAGCATAACTCTCGGAAAATCTTTAGAATTTTCCAAATATTTTTTCACCAAATGATAGCCAAATTTATACGGCAGATCGCTATGTTTTTGGTTTTAAGATTTTCTTCTAATTTTCCATCAATATTTCCACAAACCCACCCGCGCGCACCCATTTTAGACGATGGCCTTAAATGTTGACATATTTTACGTTTTCATGCATACATGAACAGTAATAAATATTTCAGAGTAGTTTTGCTTGAAAAATCTAGTCAATTTCCCAGTACAGAGATATTCACTGGGTAAATGAAATCGAAAATGAAAGGAAAATGATTGAGCAGCTCGACTGTTTGAATGAATGATGTAAACGAATAACTGCGAATTGAACATAGTAGGGCATGATTTGAGATTTGTTCTTCCTTCAAGTTCAAAACAATCTGGTGAAAATTTGCAGCTCTGATTCTGATATTACTGTATTTGAAAACTTTCGCCTGCGGTTTTTTAACAATAAAATTGACATTGCATTCAAGTTATGAGTCTCTAAAGCTTACAAAAAAGATATATTTAAGTGAACTAGTTTTAAAAAAATTCCCAAATATTAAAAGGACTAGGGTTTGCCCAGAAACACAAAGCGTGTTTCCGTTTTTGGAGATTGCATAAATTCGGCGCTAGCTTAGTCCTGTCGATAAGTTAGTGTCGAATTTAGAGTTAGTGTCGAAACGCAAATTTCATAACTAATTTAGTTATATGTTTTGTCTCCTCAACTAGCAATAATGGTTTAAACAAAGTCTTCTAAGTTCAGAAAAAAATAGCTTTTGCCTAAATTTTACTCCATTAAGTAGAAATATAGCATGTTGTTTCATATCCCGATATGCTGCATTCATGTATCCTTCATATTTTCAGCAAAATTGTTTAAAATGACATTATCAATAACTTTACTGAAAGTGCCAAGTCTCTTGCTATTTTTGAAAAGTAATTTCCTCTATGCGAATTAATCACTAAAATGTTTATATCAAAGTATGCGCTATTTTATGTTGGAAAACTTCTCGCACGTGTAAAACCTTCAACAAGAAAAATGTAATCAAGATAGCGTTAAAACATGTTTTAACTCTGTAGTGTGAACATAGTATTAAGGATTTTCTAATTAGGTGATCTTGAACGTTGAAATTTTTTTCGGACACTTATCCCACTTTAAATATTCTTTGACGTTATTGACATATTATGTAAGAAAATGATCCATAGAGGTTTGAAAACTGTTGATTCTCCTTGTTTGCAGCCTCGAACGACATCTGTCAGACTACTTACGTTTCTGGATTTTCAATAATTTATCAAACTCATATTAAATTTTAGCATTTTCCAAAAAAAACCGATTTTCATCAACCCCCCCCCCCCTACCCAAAACAAATTTTTGGCTACGCCACTGGCTCAAAGAATGTTTGATTGACATTCAGTGATCTAGACCTGCGAATCGAAGTAGTTTGGTGACCATTTCAATAGTTTTTAGCCTCTTAGGTAATACGATTGTAACGGTTTATATGGGAAATTCCAGTGTGACCTTACTAACCATCCTGTAACTCCGAAAAATCGGAACCGAATGAAATTTAATAGCAATCAATTACATTACTTATCTCTCATTTGAACTCAAGTTTGTAAAAATTGATCAAGAATTCGCTGGGAAATGGATGTGACACTAGCTTAGGAACTTCATGAGTTCCCTCGGGACCTCATGAACCATAATTGGTGGTCAATGTGGTCAAAGCCAGGGATGACATTATGTCAGAGTTATCTAGCATAGTCATAGGTTTTGGCAGCTTCCTGACATAAAGACAAATCATTCTGCCAGATTTTTAAGATTTAGAAGCTACTACTTATATACACATTTTGGAAATTTGAGTAATATTGTTCAAAACTTTACAAAAATCGATTGATGAAAACTAAAATGTATGCCAAATTTCGATGACTTTGAGGTCGCTGTCAAGTGCCAGATTTTGCCAAATATTTTCAGTTGAATTGCCAGATATTTTCAGTTGAATTGCCAGATTTTCTTTGAAAAATAGTGGCAACTCCAGTCAAAGCTACTTTGATTGATCTTTTATCATCTAGAATCACAAATCCAAGTCATTTTGTATAAATTTTCATATGTATTACATCATTTAGACATCATGGAGGTACCAGTTTATATGGAAATTTGCTGTGTGACCGCACTCTTCAACCCGTAACTCCAGAACCGGGAGTCGGGTCAACTAAAATTCAATAGCAGCTTATAGGAGCATTATACCTTTCAGTTGAAACTATGTTTGTGTAAATCGATTCAGTCATCTCCGAACCACTGCACTAGTGTTATCCATGATATTTGAACTCTCCGACAAACTCATACTGTACTCAATCAATTTCTACCTTGAAATCAACATCGTTTTTAACGCCTCGATCTTTACTATCTGCCACGAAGAACACTGTCCACCAAAGTTTATGGTCAGTCCACTTTACTGTGATCGAATCCAATGATATCGATGACGTCCGCGAAACTAAACTAAATCCACCTAGTACCTTCTCAATCATCAACACTAGGATTTCATGGTTGGTTATGTTCATTATAAATTTTCAAATGAATATATCTCGACAAACATATGATTAGGGCTCCAAAGCAAAATGTCAAAATATACTTTGAGGAAAAATTCTCAAGAAACCGTTATTACCCAAGCACGGTGCATAGCAGTTAACGGAAGAGAAAACTGTTCTCTTTTGTTTGCTATCAACGGCTGTACAGGGCGCTTAACGGTTCGTCCTGAATTGTTCACCAAAGTGTATTTAGACAGTTGGCTTTTGAGACCAAATCATATGTTTGTCGAGATATTACATTTTTATTGTACATCACAACTACATTCAAGAACATAAATCAATATTAGAGTGCTAAAATTTTGTAAAAGAAGAAACATAATATAAGGATAGTGCAAATTGGTTTAGTCAGCACCGAAGAACCGATGTGACTTTAACCTTCACAAAGCAAGCTAAAATTGTAACTTCAGGAGGCATCGCTCCTAGGATCCAATAAAATTAAAAGCCTCCTTTTTGTAGTTTTATCAATGAGAGAATCGAAAGCCCGGAAAGACTCGATCATTTGTATTTCAAATTACAAGTTTATTGAAATTAGAGAACTGTAACTTTCCGGGCCTCTGAAGCCCCTTGCCTTTTTGAGGGTTAATTTAAGAATATGCTCGAAAACCGGGATTTCCGGAATTATCGATAGTAGGCAATATATCCAAAGAATCATTTATAGGCAACCAGTGATCTAGACCTGTAAATCAAAGTAATATGATGTACTTACCAATAGAAACAAGACGTGTTTTGACAAAAAAAACTTGTTCAACTTCACTTTTTAACATTTTTCGTATTTCCCATATAACAAGTTCATGTGAACCGTGACATATATTATTGGTATAACTTGACTAAGCTCAGACAAATCTAGTATGAATCAATATATATATATATATATATATATATATATATATATATATATATATATATATATATATATATATATATATATATATATATATATATATATATATATATATATATATATATATATATATATATATATATATATATATATATATATATATATATATATATATATATATATATATATATATATATATATATATATATAATGTTGACAAAGTTTCCTTCTCATTAGCGACGCCCAGTGGGCAAGTTCCGAACTAATTTGTTCGCCTTAAGACAGAACTCGACCTGTCTATGAATATTGCCAAAGACACCACCCTTCCAAATGGTCATGATCTCGAGATACATGCTTTCAAAAAAAAATGCTCACTAGCGCCGCCTTGTGGGTCCATTCCAGTTTAATCTGTCCATAATCGAGTAGCCTTGGACCTCCTCGAGAACTTTGCCGAAAACGCCATTTTTTCAAGTTTTTACGCTTTTGAGATGTATCATAATCTACCACATGCTGAAAGCTTCTACGGTCACTAGCGTCGCATAGTGAGAGTATTCCAAACTAATGTTACCGTTGGGTAGTCCCCGACCTCTAGAGCAACTTTGCTGAAAATATTGACGCGGACGAAATAATCGGCCACAGCCCCAATTAGTCGAAATCCCATAAGCTATGGGTATCCTACAACGCGGGTACCGCGTAGTAGGAACCCGCGCAGTAGGAAGCCGCGTTGTAGGAATCCGCGTAGTAGGAGACCCGACTGTATTTTCAATGGGTTTTGCAAAGCATCCTTGTAACTTTTATTTTCGGTCGTTCGAACACAAATACTAGGTTTTAAAAAACGTTAAATGAACCTCATAAAATCGATAAAACGAAAAAAACCCATGTTTCGCTCGAGTTCAAATGATTTGGGAAAAACCCGGTTGAAGACCAAAAATAAAAACCCAGGGAGTTGGAATTTTTCACAGCGATACATCACTGCATATAACCGATCCGTATGAAATTTTATAATATATATGGCGACTATATACCTTTCATTTGGTACTAAGTTTGTGCAAATCGTTGCAACCATCTGCGATAAACTGATGTGAGTTTTGATTAATTTTGATAGGTGGCGGCTTTCCGAAATTGTCTATGATGGGCAGTATGGTCGACGAGATTTCGGTTGGCCGTCAGTTCCTTAGTACTGCAAATGTAAGTTGTTTGATACACCTTTTAGCGAAATGTTTACCTTTTTGCATTCATCGCGGTATCCGCTTGAATCGTAATTTTCTATGTGACCACATGCCATGATCCGTAATATCGGAACTGTCAGTCGGATCAGAATGAAATTTAATACAAGTTTACGGGGTAGTAAAAGCCATCTCCGAGAAACCGATGTAATTATTATTCTTGGATACTTCCGCCTGGGCTTCCGGATTCGTCGATGGTGGTCAATGTGGCCAAAGAGACTTTGAATGGCTGTTAGTGACATAGAACTACCAATCCATGCAGTTGTGGTCACATTTTTGAAAAAAAATCACCTTTATACATTAATCGCAGTATCCGCTGAAATCGGGATTTTCTGCGTAATCATACCCATCATCCTGTAATTCAGGAACTAGAAGTCCAATCCACACAAAATTTAATAGCAGCCGATGGTTACGTTGTACCTTAAATTTAAGACTAAGTTTGTGATAATCGGTTTAGAAAATTTCGAGAAACCGATGTGGACAATTTATAATAAGATTTTCTATGTAACCGTACTCCACAACTCGTAGCTCCGGAACCGGAAATCAGAATTAAATGAAATTCAAGAGCAGCCGATCGGAGCCTTGTACCTTCCATTCGCGACTAAGTTTGTGAAAATCGGTTCAGCCATCTCCGAGAAAACGATGTTGATAATTTGTCAATATATTCGCACATACACACAGACATTTTCCGATCTCGACGAACTGGGTCGAATGGTATATGACACTCGGCCCTCCGGGCCTCGGTTGGAAAGTCGGTTTTTGTAGCAACTGCATAACCTTACTATATGAGAAAGGCAAAATGATTAGTTTTATTATTTTATTCAATTTATTAATTTGATTAATTTAATTTATCTTATTTATTTTTTTTTCATTGCATCATTTCATGCATATTGTTCATTTTGTTCATCCATTTAAGTCTTTTTTGTAGTTTAATCATTTCATTCATCTTTAATTCTCTATTTTTAGCTACGAGCGAACTTCGTATAAATTCCGCGAAATAATGATTAAGCTATATGAGTATATAAGAAATGTCTCATCTCACTGTTAGATGAATTAAATCGGAGTTTTCATATAAAAATTTTCTCTCGTTATTGCAAATATAACTATAATCGGGCGTTAGGAAATCGATTTTCAGATGATAACACTAGTTTACAAATTTTGGGTTAATTGCATGAAGTTAAGAAAAAGGGTGTTTTCTAAGTCAATTTTGGGTCTCTGAGCACGAAAATCATATCCATTTTCTTTTTCAAAGAACCGTTTTTGTGATTTTTTGAAAAAGGTGTTTTTGAGCACTTTTGCGGTTTTGGTTAATTTCTCAGGAACAAATCTTCCGATTAACACAAACGACTCACCATTCGAAAGGTATTGATGTGCCCATTCCAAAAATGTATAACATGTTAGTATAAAATATCAAAAATTTAGGGTTAAGAGCAACCAAAGTCAAAAAAAGTAGCGTTTGGTAAAAAACTAATTTTTAGTTGATTTTTCATAAAAAAAATAAATCAGAAAAAAAATCTTTTAAAATCTTATATGACAGACAAACTTCTCACATGAATTTTAAGCCTAAGATCACGAAAATCCGACAAAAACTGGTGATGTTATTAAGCACCGAGTGAAAATTGCTCTGTTTTTCACATATCTCTTTTGGTCTTAAATAAGATTACACTAGTTTACAAGAAAAATGAAGTTACGAGAAAAAGTGTTATCTAGAATAGTTTTGGGTCGCTGAATACGAAAATAATACTCTATTTCTCTTTCAAAGAAGTTCGAGTTTAAAAAAAACGCTTTTTTGTTTTTGCTCTATTTTTTATTAGGGTAAGGTGGGGCAAATCCGACCTAGCAAATGGTTTTGGTTGTAAAATGCTCATTTTACATCGGATCAAGTCGTTTTATATACCAAATTAATGGTTAGACTCCTGGGCAACTTTCTGTATATAGCATTTTATTTCGACATTGATATTATCTTGAGATACAAGCGTTTTACAAAAATGTTCATTTTTGCTGTTTTCAAAAATGGTGGGGTAAAGCCGACCCCTTATGTTTTTGGTTGATTTAGTGCAGATATTACTCAATTTTTATGATTTTTCAATGATAAATCAATGAATGTTGTGTTATT
Organism: Topomyia yanbarensis; assembly: GCF_030247195.1. NCBI lineage: Eukaryota > Metazoa > Arthropoda > Insecta > Diptera > Culicidae > Topomyia > Topomyia yanbarensis. The sequence continues at coordinate 111,052,584 of NC_080670.1, forward strand.
GAATTGTAACATGAAGAAAATGGAGTTCAATGTCAATCTTGGAATGCTAAACTCACGAGCAGTGGCACGTAATGATATTCCCCGTTGCATCGGAGCAATTGCTCGACGAATACTATACTCATCATGTTTTGTGTCTTTCGTTTGTAATTATGAACCATTGTGCATAAAAATAATAAATAATAACAATAAAAAATATATCTCAATTTGATAAATAAAAATTTTCTTAGCAAAAAAGCGGTCGGATTTACCCCAATATTTAGAGGTCGGATTTGCCCCACCGCGTCATTTTTCATTACGACGCAATTAAGAAAAAATATGAAAAAGGTTGAACTAAATTCATCTATGCACTTTGTAGGACTTAAATCGAAGAATTTAAATCCTTTTACATTTATAATTGAATCACTTTAACAATCAGAAATATCCTGTAGTCAATGATGCACAAAAATCAAATCAAAAGTTGTAAAAACACACTTGTTGTCGTATGAGCATCTCAATGTAGACTAATAAAATGCTGTCATACCACCATTATGATTATTTTCGATGCTCTACACGACAACATTGATATTAGTTCGCGGAGTGCTTCTGATTTTCGGTAACAGAGGGGGGTCGGGTTTACCCAACGGTCGGGTTTGCCCCACCTTACCCTACAGAAAAATATTTTTTTATATTTTCAGAATCTAATGCGACAGATTTTAACAATTTTAAGGTAATCGCGATAAGCTAAGAAGAAAGGTGTTTCCTCAGTTAATTTTGGATCGCTGAATACGAAAACCAAGTCCATTTTTTTCAAAGAAGCATTTTCAAGATTTCTTTGAAAAAGGTGTTTTTGGGCACTATTTTAGTTATTTGTCAATATCTTGTTCAAATAGAATCCGGTCGAAACAGTTCGAAAGGTATTGATGTGCCCTTTCCGAAAATGTATAATATGCGTAGATCAAATCTCGACAAACATATGATTACGGCTTAAAAGCCAACTGTCAAAATTCTCATGAAATGAAATTTCAGACAAACTGTTACCCGGCAACTACAAATGTTTATAGTAAACAAGAGAAAAAGTTTTCTCTTGCATTAACTGCTATGAACTGCGTTTAGCCAGTAACGGTTTGTCCGGAATTCCCTTTCAAAGAGAATTTTGACAGTTGGCTTTTAAGCCGTAATCGTATGTTTGTCGAGAAATGTACATTTATTATGATTACAATCAACCAAAGTAAAAAAGTCTAATATTCGACATTTTTTAAAAAAATGCATATTTCTAGTATTTTTATAATAAATCAAGGACAGAAGAAAATTATTTTAGAATCTAATGAGATAAATAATCTTTTTGCATAAATTTTAATCCAATGGTCACAAAAGCCGGATGAAAAATGTAGATGGTATGAAGCACTGAGTGAAAATTGAAACTTTTTATTTTTCGCACAATCATACTTTCGACTTAAATAATTTTCTATACTTGATAGTTATTGTTTGTGTTGGGTACTGTCTTCTCGAGCTTGCATCCATCCATCCTGCGGCATTTTAATGGTTTTGGACATTCCATTGTACAACTATAGGGTGACTATATCAGACGAGTAAAAAACCAGGACAGTCGAAAGGGTACTGATTCCCCCGTTACCTCTCAATCGACATTGCCTTTTCCGCATGTTTTAGGCAGTTAAAAAGTTCTGGGGTCTGGCAGGCAGAGCTTGCACAGTAAAAAAGTTATGGGAGTCTGGGAGGAAGAGCTCTGCCAGAAAGTTATTCATCGGAATTTCACAGTTGCAGTTCTTGCTACACCACCATAAGCAAACGTTTAATGCTGAGATGGTCTATGCAGTACCGGCGAGGAGTTTTCAGTATTAAAACACGACATGGACGTAAATCAGAAACATCAGTGATCCCAAGTAGCTTCCATGCGCTATGCCTGGCAACCTCCATTGACAACCATTATCTCTCGGCTTGAAAGCTGCAAAACCTACCGTTGTTACCAAAAATTTCTCCGTTTAATCGATTGTTATATGAAAACTGGCTGAGAGCTTGGTGTAAATAATATCAGTTTGAGCCCGAGCTTGAAAAAATTGACATCCCTGCGTGAATTTGAAAGAAAACAAAATTCAATTCATGCACGTCGCGATGAAAGAAATGTTTGGTTCATTTCCCTCGTTTTTGTTCATGCTATTCTCGCTGTTAATGTTGTATGGGCTTTCACGATTACCTGGTTTGAGTTGCTTGAAGGGCCTACGGGTCACGATCGCGTATCCGTGTTCTTTGTTATTTACTTTAATATCGGTGGTGCTGGCAGTTGTTTGGGAAGTAGTAGGTACATCACAATGATCGTTCACGCTGTGCGTACGTTCTGTTGTTCCAGTATTCGTTTGTGCCTGAGCTGCAACTCCGATGGTTTGTGATTTAGTTGATGTTGATTAAGGGCTGTGTGAAGGGTATGCTTGCAGTTGATATTGCTTCGTTAGAGGTTTGTGTACATGGTTTCTCGTAGTGTGTCTTCTTGTATAACAACGTAGTACACGCAGGAGTCTGTCCTTCATACGTGCACAGCGTGATTTGAGATTTGGTCACGCGTTTTGCTTTGAATTGAAAGTTCAGATATGAAGGAATAGGTCACTCGCATTCTCACGAAATAAAAACCGTTGGAAATACCTAAATTTTCTCCGGGTTTCAAACTTAAAGGATTCCACCGTTACTTATTCCGACATGGTGGTTGTAATAAATTTCTTAATAGTACCCAAGTGTTGATCGTGCAGACGCATATCAATCTTATCATTGTCGTTATAAATGGGTATCTTGGTCCTATCATGCTCAACGACGTATTGCATGTTGTATTCCATTGCGTAGCTTTCCGTTATAGCCAAAGTTTTAAATGTTATCAGTAATGAGTGTAGTGAGCTTGTATAACGACGACTTCCGATAGTCTAAACTGCATTTGCAAATTTGCTGTTGAATTTTGCTGTTGAGTTTCAAACATCTTGAAATGAATGATCGATATCGTATCGATGAAATTAACGGTGCTTTATTGTTCACACTGGCTTTGAACGATATTTATTATTCGATTGCTTTGCTTGTTTATAGTACTGGCACGGTACATATAGACAGCAGACTTTAGGTAGAAACGTTCGTTTGATTCACTGCACTGTTGACAAGCAGAGCGACTGATTAGGTGCTATTTTTCTTTTTATGGAATGGATTTCCAGTAAGACGAAAAAAAGCCACTAGCAAGAGAACTCAAGTAGAAGCAGAAGCACCAAAATGCCGATGTGTCTTTTCAGAGGTACCAAAGGGAATTCTTCGAGTCCCGGATTGAATGACGATTTATGCCAAGGAGAAGCGCTGGTAACCATTGTTTCATCGATATTGACGAGGTACTCTTGGGAGATTTAAAGAACCATCGAAAGGTACAATTGGGAGATTCGACTATATTAAGTTTTGTTTGTCACATTCCGATTGAGGATGAGTATACGTTGCAGTTATGATTGCGGTCAGTCGTTACTGCGCTCTAGAGCATAGTGAAAATCGAAGACTGAATAGATAGATTTTTTTCTTCTTTTTTTATTTCAATTAAAGAGGTTTTAACCTTAAGGTCATTCGCCTCTTCGGGTTAGAAAAATCTCTTAGGAAAAATGTCTAACCCTATGTGCGGGGTCGGGACTCGAACCCAGGTGCGCTGCGTACATGGCAATCGATTTACCAATACGCTACGCCCACTCCCCAGATAGAAATATATTAGGCTTACAGGAGAAAAACCAGGACAAATCAAGCATTTTCCTCGACTTCCCAGGACACTAGGACAGACAATGTAAAACCAGGACATGTTCTGGGAAACCAGGATGTATGGTCACCCTATACAACTAAGTTCTCTTTTTAAAATGCGGAAATATCGTTGGAAAAGTTTTGTTTTGTCTGTTGTGAGTACATATTTTACGAATTAAAGGAATTATCGCCTTCTGCTTCAACAGGGTTCACAGTAGATTCTCAGTTCACAGAATATTACGTGGCTAGTGCTACGATCCCACTGAGACTCCTTCTCGATAGGGACTCGAATATTTTACGGCTGGCTTATGAGACCAGTGCTACACCCTCTAAACCGCCGCACCAGGGCAGGGTCCGCTAAAATCATAAAATTTCCATTTCGCTCAACGTGCCATAGCATCAACATTTTCCATCCGATGTTAGCGATATTAGGCTTAAAATTAACGTAAACATATTATCTGTCATCTCAGATTCTAAAAGGTCCGAAAAAAATTGTTTTTCGGTGAAAAAAATCATTTAAAAATGAATAACTTTTAAAAATGTTCAAAAATGCACTTTTTTTTAAACTTTGGTCGCTTGCAGCACTAAAAATTTTACATATCATCGACACATATATGTTTTTGGAAAGGGAATCTCGGCACCTTTCAACCTGCATATTGACTAAATTAATTGAATGATTTTGACACGAAATATTGACTAAAAACTACAAAAAGTGCTCTAAAACGAGTTTTTTGAGAAAATCACAAAATCGCTTCTTTCAACAAAAAAAATGAATATTATTTTCGTGTTCAGCGACCCAAAATTAGTCTAAAAAATACTTTTTCTTGAAGCTTCATTTTTCTTGTAAACTAGTGTAATAGAACCAGCAAATAGTAATATTTTTGTATTTTACCCGCACTCTTTTCACGTTAAAAATTATTCCTTTAAAATTATTTTCTTTCAGATAGCGTTTGTCTGATCGGATATGCGTCCAACGGCCATTTGCTAGTTTTCACACTTCCAAGTCTTAAACTGTTGCTAGATGTCAATTTTCTACCACTAATAGAATTGAGGTGAGTAAACAATATATACTAGGGAGCAGGTCCAGTGAAAACCCTGTTTAGGGTATAGTAATCTCAACACCGAAAATATTACATGTGTGGAATTCCACGTCAGAAAAGTCGAGATTTATTGTGAAAATGGACAAGAAAACTATGTATTTTGCTGTGGAAATTAGACATATTTTTTACATTTCTAGCAAAAAAATGTACCGTCAAACGGGGTTACTTGCAACACTTTTCGACTTCAAGGAGGTATAACTAAAAATGCTGAAACTTTAGAATAATGTTCAACATGCACAAGCACTAATGGGAGTATGAACTTTCAGGATGGCCAAAAATTTTACCTGTTGCAAGTAACACCGCATAATTTGGAACACATGAACTTCATTGTAGTCTAATGCAGTATATTTTTGTTTGGCTCTAGTACATTGATTGATCAAACGTACTATAATTTGGAAGTTTAATTTTATTTAACTGATTTTATTTAATTTTATTTTTAATAAAATTTATGTCCATGTTTTTTACAAACCACAACGTATTTGAAAAGCTATAACTTTTGATTTATACAAGATTTGCTTACTAAAGTAAGACAGTCTAATAATTGGAACTTCATTTCAGCACTAACAGTTGTTAGTAATATCCGCATAACGGCGGTTATCGCAATTAACGTGATTAGATTGCGCTTGAACAGTGCTGCCAGCGATAGTTTTAGTAAACGCCGAAAATTATATTAGGTTATATCTTCAATTTCTTGAAATTTACGTTGTCAACAACTGGGAAAGACCATGCAATTGGATTATTATAAATGCAAAATTGTGTTGAGTATAGGAAGATAGAAATTGAGCAGTTTCTAGTACTGCGAGAAAATAAAGTTCGCATAACGTAAATTTTCTAGAATTCTTCGATATTAACGGAGAATTTTTATATTGTAGTTGTATATTAATTCTTTGAAATGTGGTTCAAAATACTACAAAAACTTTAATTCAAATAAGATAATTTAACGACATTCAATTAGCTAGAGATTACTGGGTAGGGAAAGTTAACAAAATTAGAGCCATAGCACTCAAGTGAGAGCAAGGATGTGAAGTATACAGATCGACAAACTAGAAGTGGAAGGGTCATTAGAACAGGCTTAATATCTTACGGGCTTAACTTTTTTCATCAACAGAAGACAAAAGTTAAGCCCGTAAGATATTAAGCCTGTTCCAATGACCCTGTCACTTCTAGTTTGTCGATCTGTATACTTCACATCCTTGCTCTCACTAGAGTACTATGGCTTCAATTTTCATGACTTTCCCTACCCAGTAATCTCTAGCTAATTGAATGTCGCTAAAATGCAAAAAAGAAAATGTGACTAAGATAGTCGAAATAAAAAAGGAATAAATAAGATAGGATACCCCACACGAGTATTTTATTTGGGAATTCTATTTATGTGCAGTTTGTAGGACAATATTGTATTATTCGAAAGTTATTTGCAAAAAACCTGCTGTGTTTTGACAAAATCGCCCATATATCAGAAAGTAAACAACATATCGAAAATCAAAAATAATAGTGTCAAATGGCAACGTTAGGCCTTTCATTTGAAACTAGTTTCATTAAGATCGGTTCTGCCATTGCTGAGATAATTACATGACATTTTGTACATACACACACACACACACACATATATATATATATATATATATATATATATATATATATATATATATATATATATATATATATATATATATATATATATATATATATATATATATATATATATATATATATATATATATATATATATATATATATATATATATATATATATATATATATATATATATATATATATATATATATATATATATATATATATATATATATATATATACAGACATTGTCTCAATTTGTCGAGCTGAGTCGATTGGTATATGAGACTCGGCCCTCCGGGCCTCGGAAAGAGTTTTCAAAGTTTGAGCGAATCTTATACATTTCTTTTGTAAGAAATGTAAAACCGATAGTAACCAAAAAGTAATAGATCACAATTAGGCACACAATCACAAGAGAATTTACGAATACCATGGTAAAACTGCTGATATCTGACTTAGACCCTGAAATCATGAACATGAATCACTCTACTCATAACTAAAATATCACGATAACGTGAATAGAAATTACAAAAATCGCTACTAAGATCCTGAAATTATGAGTTTTAAACCCGCTAGTCTGACAGAAAAATGCGATAGTGAACTTATGAATAAGATAGCACAATAACGTGATGAGAAATCACAAGAATCGCGAATAAGCTCTTGAAATCATGAACACCATTTGACTTTCGGCTGTATATTCCCAAATCATGAACTAGAATCACAACAAAAACTAAACATGTCCAGGGAACAACAACAGTACTCTAACCAAACATTCTAATTTAACGCTATGTATATATTCGGAGCGAACTAGTTTTTTGAAAACTCAATTAGTTTCATGAATTCGAGGTTTATTATTCATAATTTAAGGAACTTGGTCATGGTTTTCGTAAAATGTTCAGTTAACGAAATCATGACCTTTTGTCGGCGAATTTATGACTGGTTTTTTTGTGCGATTCCATGGCTGGTTATGTTCAATATAATGGTGGAAATGTCCATTACATATTCAGTACGATTGGATTGATAGCCACGAACTTGCAAAGCTATGTGTCGTAGCTGAAACACTTGAACCCAGCAGCGGATCCAGGAGGAGGGTTCGGGAGGTCCGGATCTCGCCAAAAAGTTTCAACTTGTTAACAAATTTTAAATTAGTTTCAAATTTAAAGTAGTTTTCAAACTCAAAATCATTTCGAACCAGACCGACTATGGAAGTTTATTTAGGAGGAACTAGGGGTGGGGTGGTGAGTAGGTTAATTGATGAGGGAAGGTGGGTTTAGGGAAGGATGATGTGTGATGTGGGGATGGACCGGGATTAGATTGACGATGTTCAGATTCTTTGCATAACCTTTCTATATGAGAAAGGCAAAAAAGTAAGGTGAGCTTATAAATATGGGACATCACTTTTTCACTTAAACTACCATAACAAACGAGCAAATCGCACTAGGACTTCTAAATTTCGAGAAACATCATTGATTAAGCTTCAAAACAAATGCTAAAAAATTGGTGCGGTTTGTTTGAATAGAAAAAAGTTATTCTGAGAAATTAGGGTGAACGTATATTTATTTATTTATTTTTCGTCAAGCATATGTAGACTACATAGAATGGTTTTACAATATTTACTTATATACTATACATTATTTCTACGGTTTAGTTCAGATTTGATTTGTTTTCTAGACATGGAAAGGTCAATTATTACACAATTTTCATTATAATAACGCATCATTCTATTGATGGGGCTATTTTTAGCATAGTTTGTCCTAAAAGATTGTTCTTGGAATAAATTACGAGTTCTTAGTTGTCGGCTAGGTACATAAAATTTTATTTGCGAAAGTAATGATGCGGATTGTACACGTTGAGAAATAATGTCGTTCTTTGAGTGTTTGTATATTAATGAGCATGCAACGTCCTTTATACGATGGAAGAGGAAATGTCGTCCAGTTTAGTTTACGAAGCGCGTACAAAATAAATTGTTTTTGGACTGATTCGATGCGTTCTTCGTACAGGACAGTGTATGGGTTCCATACTATGCTGCAATATTCCAAAATTGGCCTGACATATGTATTGTATAATGATTTTATTGTGTAAGGGTCTTCAAAATTGTAGGTGAAACGTTTAATAAAGCCCAGCATACTATTTGCTTTATTTATTATTGTATTATAATGTTCAACAAATGTGAGCTTGGAGTCTAAGATTACGCCTAAATCTCGTACAATTTTGCATTTTTCTACAAGTTGGTTGCCTAAGTGTATGTCAATGGGAACATTTGAAATTTTTCTGCTGAAGGTTATTGAGTTGCATTTCTTTACATTAAGTTGAAGAAGACTTTTGCTACACCACGTGTGGAATATATTTATTTCGTTTTGGAATATTTCAGTGTTTTCGACATTTCTTATTTCCATGAAAAGTTTCATGTCATCTGCATATATAAGCACTTTAAGATGTTTGAGTATAAAGGTAATGTCATTAACGTACAAAATAAAAAGAAGAGGGCCTAAGTGGGAACCCTGGGGTACGCCAGAGGTGATAGAAATTGGTTCCGAGAGTATATTCTGAAAGCGAACTGTTTGTTGACGTTTCTTTAAGTATGATTCGAGCCATTTCAATAGTTTATTTTCTATGCCATATTTTTGCAGTTTGAAGAGTAATAAAGGTATGTTAATACGGTCGAATGCTTTACTAAAGTCTGTGTAGAGTGTTTCCACATGGTTGCCATTGTCCATTGCATTTACAGTAAATGTTACAAATTCTAAAAGGTTTGATGTTGTTGAGCGGCCTTTATAAAAGCCATGCTGCTTGCTTGTTTTTTGATTTTTGATTTGCTGAAATATTTTGTCATTTACTAGTTTTTCGAATAATTTTGGAATGCATGATATAATGGCAATCCCACGATGGTTTCGGATGTCCGATTTAGCGCCTGATTTAAAAATTGGCACTAAAAAGGATGATTTCTATATTTCTGGGAATGTTCCATTTTTCAGTGACATGTTGAAAATATGTAGTAGTGGTAGAGTGAATTCTTCTGCTAGATTTTTTAAAAATATTGGTGCTATTCCGTCCGGTCCAGGTCCTTTTGATGCGTCTAAGTTTTTTAGTGCAGTGGTAATTTCGTGTTCAGATAGTTCGTGGACGGCAATGTCATTTGAAAATTCAGGTATAAATGAAAAGTAGTCGCGGTCGCGGTCTGTTTCGGAATATGAAGTATAGACTTCTTGAAAGAATTTTCCAAATAAATTGCAAATTTCAGTATTGTTATTTCCTACATGTCCGTCAAAATGCATTTGGGATGGAAAGTTGCTACTTTTCAATTTCGTTTTCACGTAATTGAAGAAATTCTTTGGATAGGTCTTGATTTCAGTCTCGATTTTACGATTATATTCTTAATGTGCAGTGTTAATGGCTATGAGTTGGGAGCAAATATCCAGATAGTTTTGCCGATTTGTAATGCTATGTTCTTTCTTGTAAATTTTATGTGCCTTTTGCTTTTTATTTTTTTAATTTTTCAGATGTTGGTTGAACCATACAGGCTGCTGGCCGCCTTGAGTTCTTCTTCTTCTTTTTACTGGTACTGTTCCAGAGATTAAATTCGTTACAATTAAATAGAATTTAGTCACTGCTTCGTTGACATTTCCTCTATACTCAATACAGTTTGCCAATTTATTCTACATAGTCTACGTTTGACTTCATCGAAGTCAGTTTTATGATATTCCGGCACTTCCTCATACTCCAAGTCGTTCGGGGAAGAGTTTTGATGAATAAAAATTGAATATTCGATTGCTGTGTGAAATACTTCATTTCTCCATAATGGAGTTAAAGATGCATTAACACAGAAGTCTTCAGTGCAGTTCGTGAATAAGAGGTCTAAATATGAATTTTGTTTATTTTTTACATGGTTGATTTGGTGCAGGCCAAATTCAGATATTTGCGGTACCTATTGTGTGTGTTTACCGTAACGCTGTTTTGCCTCCGTTTCTGCTGTGTTATTTTCATCGATTTATTCTGGATAACAGTGCGAGTTTTGTATTTTGTACGTTTACGTAGGTTAACTAAGTGGTTTTGCTACAGCTAATATAATCAGTTTTGCCTAAGCGATCATCGCCGAGGCCAAATTAGCTACGTTAAGTTCAGTGTCTTAAGTGAAAAAAACTGCCGGTGCCATTATCACTCACCACTACCTACATTGCTGAAACAAACGACCAGAATACTAGGTACCGATCGCTAGATTGCTGCTGTGTGTGAACTGCTCGAAAAAAGCAAAATGATCTGCAACCAATGTTTGTTAAATATTGAATCGGACGAAACCTCTGTTACTTGTAAAGGCTTTTGCTCCGACGAATACCATGCTGAATGTGTTGCCCTCTCGGTGCAGGAGGCGCTTAGCTGTACACAGCAGCGGAATATCCTATGGATGTGCACGCCTTGCACCGATGTCATGATCGATGTTCGCCGATTTGAGGCATTTTCTGAGAAACGCAAGTTGCTATCGCAGTCTTCCAGCTTTGCACCCGTCCGACCTGCTATTGTTTCTGTTCATACTGAACCACAAACCGAAAACCGTGCATTAGATTTATTTGAAGAGGTACGTCAACTGAAGGAACAGGTTGCGGCTATTAATGAAATGATTGCTGGCAGATCGTACGAAGTTACCCAATCGTTTACAGAAGCAAGCTCTCCTTCAGATCAATCGTCGCCGTTCTCATCAACCCAACTGCAGCATGGCTCCAGAAATGTTTCTCGTCTTGGTAATTTGTCAAGCTCGTTACCCAGCTCATCTGCTAAACTCTGCTGGCTATTCTTCACGAGAGCGAAAAATTCAGTTACTGAAAGGAACATCGCGGATATGGTAACAAAATCACTCGGAAAGAAACCTGCCGTTGTGAAAAAACTTGTGCCAGACTGGAAAGAAGTAGCCTCGATGCCTTTCATTTCGTTCAAGGTTGGAGTAGATTTGAAACTGAGAAATGCTGCATTGTCACCGTTAACTTGGCCGAGAGGGACTTGCTTTCGAGAATTTCACGAGAAATTTAATGTATGGGAACCTGCTGAATAAATGTTAATATATATGTAATGTTATGTATATTAAATGTAATGTAAATGTGATATGCTGTGACTTTTGTGATAAAACGTACATATGTAATTAGTTTAAATAACAGTCTGTATGACGCTCTGCGTCAAAGATGAAGTTAAATAAATAAATAAAATAAAATGCGGTACACACTGTAATTTCCCATGAAACCAATGTCAAAAACTTCAAGCAAAGTGAGCGGAGGTCTAAAATTGCCCAAATGATATGAAACTTGGTATTTGAGTTTACTGTGCTATTTGCCTTTGAGATTTCAAAAATTAGTGTTTTTTGCAATGCCCTAATGCGGGTGCGAGGGTGGCCAAGGGGAGTGGGGTTGATGAAAAGTGGAGGTGTTAAGGTAAGTGAGGGGCCAAACTGCATATAATACCTTCCATTTGAGACTTGTTTTGAGAAAATCGGTTCGGTCATCTCCGAGTAACCGATGCGCAATTGTTGGTCACACACAGAAATTCACACATACGAATACACACGTTTTCCGAACCCAACGAAGTGAGTCGAATGATATAAGAGTGTCGGCCAACAATTTCAAGCAATTTGTAACTCATTTTAATTATTTTTGCATCATTTATACATATATTGATTACCGGTTTATATGAGAATTTCGCATGTGGCCGCATACTTCAACCCGTAACACAGGAACCAGAGCTCCGATTCAAAGGAAATTTAATAGCATTCAATAGGAATATTCTAGCTTTCATTTGAGACGGATTTTGTGAAAATCGAGTCAGACATTTCTGAGAAGCAGATGTGAATTCAACTCAGGAACATACCACTTTCCCGAAGCTTCCGGTTCCGCCGATTCCCGGTTCCAATGTGGTCAACGTGGGTTTAATTGGGAATCAGTGAGCTGAAACTATAAATTCAAAAAATTTCGAATACATTTCATGAAGTTTTGCATCTTTTAGATATAATCCGGATCCGATTTATATGGGAATTTCATGCGTGACCCCACTCTTCAACCTGTAACTTCGGAACCGGAAGTCAGAATTAAATGAAATTCTATAGCAGCCTATGGGAACGTTTTACCTTTCATATGAGACTAAGTTTGAACAAATCGGGTAAGCTATTCCTAAGTAACCGATGTGCTTATTTTTGGTCGCATACATACATACACACGCACATTTGCCTAACTTGACGAACTGAGTCGAATGGTATAAGAAACTCAGCCCTCCGGGCCTCCGTTAAAAAGTCTTTTTTTCAAAGTGATTGCACAGCGTTTCTATAGGAGAAAGGCAAAACGTTTTTAATCCACCTAACAGTATGATGAGACATTTCTTATAACTCTTATCACACTCTTCTGATATTATATCGATTGAGAATATTTAGAACTTTATGTTTCGCGATGTTTTTGATAACACATGCAGAGAACTAAAAACTGAAATTGTAGCTCTTGATATCGCGCTACCTCTGAAGTGCATGCGTGCATAGTTCAAACTTTCGTTCCATATCGACTTTTTCTAAAAGTGACTTCTCAGTAGTATTTTTGATTTTAATTATTATGCCAAAAACCAAATAAAAAACTTTCGAAACCCGTTAAAGAATATCATCATCACTGGAATTTTCGTTTCCACGAAACTTTTCAATAACCTTCCGTCACTTGGTGCACGCTGCTCTGAAAATCTAACGAAATCGTCTTAGGGCACCAGCGGGTCTCATTCCGAGCCATTCGCGCGATTTTCGGCGGGTTAAATCTGTAAAGAATTCTAAAAACTAACTTCTATTCCACAATTTTCAGTTCAGCAATTCGAGAAATCGTGCTCACCGCAAGTCATGAAAAATAAACAGCGCTGTGGAGCGACGGCCACTACCCATTTACTAAAGCTATTAATAATTCTCAAATACTTTTTAATTTTTACAACCTTATTAGGGAAAGTTGTTTAATAAGCTTTTGTAATATTGTGTAGGGAAAAATCTGAAAATTTCTGTATTTTCTCAATCCGCAACATATAAGACCTTAATTATACCAATTAATTTAGGAAGCCCTTTTAACATAAACTTTCGCACGAATAGGAATAGGTTCACCAAAATGTTGGAAGAAGTCGATTAAATGACCCCTTGAAAGCTACAAAAAATTGGTGTAGTTCGATGCATATCGGGACATATTTCATTCCTTGTTTATAATAAACTGAAGCTGTTAAAATATTCTTTCCTTCCCTTGATCTAGTCTGATAGCTATTTCTGATTATATAATATAAATTTCTCTTAAAGGGGCCTTCTAGTGCAAATTTAAAGAAAATGATTTTTTTTATTTTTGCATATTTGGATCTTTAAGGCGAAAGGTTACAGGATCGGCTGCGGCGACTTCTCGAATTTTAAAACTTTTACGTAAAAGATATCAACAATCCCTCTCGTGTAAAGTTGCGCAAGGAATTAAGCTATTTTTTGGAGCAACTAAACTTTTAAAATTTTGATGATTACTCGCGGCTAGCATTTTCTAGTTCAAACCAAAATATCTCTGATATTTTATTCAAAAGCACCCCAGATTATTGCATAGGATTGTAGCTTGCTTTGTGTAGAATTTTTCGTTCGCTTACATTACATAGCTACGATGCTTCGTTTTTGAGTTATTCATATTTTAGTAAAGTTGATGAAATACCCATATTTGCAGCCGCATTTTTACCAAATGCCGTATGTCCATTCTAACTTCAGGGAAAATGAATACAAAGCGCACGCGCATGCATGATGTCGGTTTTGTGCCAGACCAGACTAAGCGATATTACATTGATACAGAGAAAAACGTGTACAAAGATTGAATCTTTGCATTCTTTACGGTATTATTCTCAATGGATTCATTTCATAATTCATGCTAATGATAATATTTTTCAAATCTGGCGCAAATGAAAGGTAACTGAAGAAGAAATTCTTGATTCAATCCTATCATCATCTCATCTTTTGAGATTTTGCTACTTAGTCCGGTCTGACTTTACAACGATCATGTAGAACAATGGTGAACGAGGTAAGAAATCACAAATGTCGGTTAGCCGCATGCTACCGCATGGTTGTTTATGCAGAGCCACATGTTTCCCCATTGATGATTTCTATAGTCTGACTGTTGATTTGAAAATTTCAAATAGAAATTTCTTGCGCTAACTTTTATATACATATAAAGTTACAGTTATGATATGTCAATAACATAACCAGTCATAAATTGCACATAGCCATACAGGAAAGTGTGTGAATAAATACTGATAGAATTATTAGATGGAAATTCTTTCTTATATGTTATTATAGCCACTAAACTGCCTGGGTATACAATAATAAGGGATGTCATTGAGGGGGAGCTTCTATACTGCATTGTCAGAATCTTTTCGCAAGTTCTTGTGAGGTAAAAATTTGGTTACCCACTCACTAATGAAGAAAAAAAGACGATAAACTGCTACCGGGGAAATAAACGGGCAATTCAAACACTGCTGTTTATTTTTATCAGGCTTATGATGTCAACTTGCGTAAATTATTGGTACATAAATTAGTGATTCTCCATTTTATGTTCTTCCGCGACTGCCTGCTGAAATATAGTTTCTAAAATGTGATTTTGTGTAAATGTTAGGAAGAAAAATTCTTCATTCTATGTTTTTCTCCCAAATATTTACGAAAAATCACTTTTTCGAAAGCATATTTCAGCATTGTATGCATATGTATCATCATTCAAACTATGTTCGGTGTAGTGAAAGCTTTTGCTAAATCGAGAAAGATTTTGAAAATGGCTTTTGGTCCATGCATAACTATGCATGCTTTGTAGTTTTTAAATATCAGTGTTTGTTTTTGCAGATGTATGCTTCCCTACAGATTATTTAACTTTTTGGGTGATGAATTCGCTATAGTTTCTATTACTGTCACCTGTTTATAGATTTCGGTTAAACCGACATATTTGATCAAATCGACAATGGATCGAGTGATGTGATGGGGTCTCTTATCTACTGTTCAATATCGTTTTGAAATAAAGGCGGTAATAAATGGTAATAAATGCGTCAAAAACAAAATACATGAGAGCAAGATGTTCGAAGGACGAAACATTACACCTTGTGCTCATATGCTCGGAATAGGGTCATGTTAGTCATCATTTTAACAATCTAACACCCAGACATCGAAAATCGAGGAACGTTATTTCCATCTCGTTACATCTTAGCAGTCGCTCAAAAAATTTGGAAAATATTACAAGCTACTATTTTTTTAGGCTATCTAGACTACAGTACTACTACTACTGCATTTATATTCGACCAAAGCTGAATTTTCTACGACTAAAAGAGTCGGTGCATGTACTACAAAACACTGAAAATTACAATTATGTCGAAGAATTTAAATCTATCGTGAATATCCATGAATGATATAACCTTAAATTATTTGTATGTGGGCAAAAAATTTCTAGAAGACCGTTGACAGTTTCTCATGGAAGGAACAAAAATATCTTCAAAATAAAATACAGAAAACCTATCTTCACCGGATTTATTATGAAATTAGTATGTTGAGTGAGACATTTCTAGACTATTGCTGATAGTTTTAACTTAATAAGCTATTATATCTTCATGTATAGTTCAGAAAATTTTCTTATTTTCCATTCAAATTTGTGATTTGGTCGAGTCTCATATACCAATCGATTCAGCTTAACGAATTAGGACAATGTCTGAATGTGTGTGTGTGTGAGTTTTTTGTTTTTTTTTGAGGACAGCAAAAAACTTATTAAACTCTAACGTCTCAGGGAGCTGGTTTGTGTTGCCACCCGACTCGTCAAAAACCACTGCTGCCACCTTTGCCCAAAACCTGAGTCCTCCCCAGCACTACCTTACGGCATTACTTCGGGAGGGGGTTTATATGTGCATAACACCCACTCTAATTCCACTACTTAGCAGTTAGTTCCTTCAGGAGGGTTACAGCGCTACTCCTCGACGGTGGTGTGTTCTTCACCATTCACACAGGCTGGCAGTTTCTGCATAACAGTCGGAAAGCTAGCTGTGGGTCGCAACTTATTGCTCTTCCCCTACGAAGACAATCTGGGCGGCAAACTTCAGAATATCTAATTTACCTAGCCCTTCGGCTCCCTTGTGCCATTTTGCACCGAAACTTTCTTCTCGTACCATTCAGCACCACTTACTTGTTCAGCTCCCGACTTGTTCGCAAACTACTTGGTCCAGTCCCCAACGTTGGATCTGGCCTACTCCGAAGGAGAATTCCTAGGTGAGAGAGGTTCTTCCAATACCGAGCGGTAGATTTCTCCCGATACCGATGTTCGTTCCGTGAGCCGATTAGCTTCCTGCTTTGTTCCGATCTACTCGACCCAGCCTACTCTACGGGCCAGTCAGTAGGTGCTAAAGTCCATTCAGTGGAGTGGAGCGTAGCTTCCGGTTCAATGGCGCCTCAATGACCCACTGATATCTATTCGACGCGGTCTACTCGGTCTGATCCCCGGCTGTGCATCTACCCTACTCACGAGCTATCCGGTAGGGTGATGAGGTCGATCCGGCGATTCCGATTAAGCCTGATGTCCGGTTCACTGGCACCCAGATGATTCGAACCCGGTTCTTCGTCGCATACTACTCAACTAGTCCCCAGCGGTGGACCTAATCTACACCGACGGAGAGTTCCCCGGCGGCGGAATATCTCTCAAATCCCAATTTGTGGTTTCACGGCGACTTTCTAGTCAAGGGCGCTACTTTGTTGGTCCATTCGTCACAAAGGAGTGACGAAGCATATCCAAACCAATGCAAGTAATTCCGTAAGCTTCCGTGCCCGTACACAATCTACATCAAATGTAAGTTCACCTCTCCATGTTTCCTATGTACTTGAGCTGTTACATTTGTTATGAGTCCTCAGCCATAGTGATGCAGATGAGGATCATGCCGGCGATAACGCATACTGCCTCTGACAATATTGTTCTGTAACCACTCGCGACTCGTACGGCCATCTGCTGGAATGTCCTGTTCAGCTTTTCACGGTTCCGCTTGGTTTTCAGCGCAGCACTCCAGGCAGGAACCTCATATCGAAGTATCGATGACGAAACAGTAGATAGCATACGTCTCGTGCTGCTTCTCGGGTAGCCGACATTTGGCATGATTCTCGTTGTCTTCGCCGACTGTTCACAGGCGTAGTCGACGTGGTTGTTGAAACTCAACCGGTCGTCGGTTATCAATCAAAATTGCTACTGCCCAGAGCAAAGAACACATGATAACCTCTAAGAGTTGCATAGATTGTATCACTTATCAAGGTGAATTCAGATTTATGTAACTATTTACCCCATCCTACTAACAAAAACTCCTTCCCGTGACAAACGTGGAGATGCAGAGGTATACACGGTCTCCATCCCAGGTAACAATTCTGGTTTTATAGCACACTACAAGTGCATTCTAAGTTTTAAGAGGGGCTCCAAGAGTGCCATGAAACCTCAATTGTTACTACGGATAACAACGTTTATTACACTAACATTCCTTTCCTTCCCCGATGACTGTAAGGACGTGGCCGGCGCCGTTATTGGTATTTCAAAGTATAAAACGTTCGAAACGGGCACATTGAGAATGGATAGCTACTCCCAGGCTCCATTCGTTGATTCTCTGTGCAATTTCGCTTGTTCTAGTCAATCACGGAGTAGCAACTACGAATTGTACGGTCATCATGCTCATGCTCAATCTTTGTATGTTTACATTCGTATTGATTTACATGTCGTTTAAATTTAATTATTTTTTGTGCGCACGATTTTCACTTTCCTGAGCAGCTGCAGAGTTATGACCCCATCGTACATCCCGTTTCAAAGAGTTGGACCAAGAATGGAGCCTTGAGCAACGCACGCTGTGACTGGCATTGACTTCTGCCCTTCGCTGGTCTCGCACAGTAGCACTCTGCTCTAGAAGGAGCTCTTCAGGATCTGGCATAGATAGTTGGGAACCCTCATTTTGTGCAGCACTGCAGCAATGGCTGTCCAGTTGGCGTTGTTAAATGCATTCTTAATATCTATCGTGACCACAGCCCAGTATCGATATCCTCTTCACTTCTGTTTAGATGCTTTCTCAGCACTGTTAAACATTGTCCGAATTGCATCCACTGTTGACGCTTCTTGCGCTATCCGAGCTGCCTCTTAGTACGCGCTCCCCCTCCGTGCATTTCATCAATCTGTTAAGGATGATTTTTTCCAGGAATTTTCCGAGTGTATCCAGCAGACATAATTGGCCGATCCCGTGGCTTCGCTGGCTTCGGCTGCAGTACCAGCTTCTATACCTTCCAAATTTCGGGGAGCCTTTATTTAAACACTTCTGCAGCACCATCCTGAACACGTCCGGATATGCCAGGATCGCAGCTTTCAGCGCCACGTTTGGTATTCTATCCGGACCGGGGGCTTTCTTTGATTTCAGACGCTTCGATGCTTTGTCGAGCTCATCGTTACTTATCGATCGTCCGTGTGTGCTCCTTCTTCTTCGCCGTACGGTTTTGGTCGCCAGATAGTTGGATCGTGCTTCGGGAAAAGACCCTCGATAATTGTATTCAGCTTACTCGGGCACATTTTGGCTGGCGTCGTCGAACCCTTCATTTTCGCCATCACGACTCGGTACGCGTCGCCCCAGGGATTAGCGTCTACTTCTCGTCACAGCTCTTTGGGGCAATCTGATTTTTTAAGTCTGGTCTCCCATTTTAAAGCGGCCCTAGCTTCCCGAAACGCTGCCTTGCGCTCTGCTCTATCTGGCTCCGATAATGCTCTCCGAACTCGCATTCTAGCTTTGAGACAAGCAGCGCGTAGCGTACTAAACGTCTCGTTCTACCAATAAGCTGGACCCCTGATTTCGAACTGCGTCACAAAAATGTGGCATAATTTTAAACGACTGTAGCGCTGTTAATTGTTGATGGATTTGCGTCACAGTGATTCAGATTTATCTGGGTTATCTCAATTACCATCATGTGTGTGTATGTATGCACACTAATGTCATGTAGCAATGGCTGAACCGATCTTAACAAGTTTCAAATGAAAGGCCTAATGTGGCCATTACATGCTATTATTTTTTGTTTTTGGCTATGTTGTTTGCTTTCTGAGATATGGGTGATTTTGTTAAAATACGATATGTTTTAAGCATATAACTTTCAAACAAAGCAATTCAGTTCTCACTTACCAATTGTCAATAACTAAAAATCAGTTCGTTTCATGAAGAGTATGTAGTATATCTTCTGACCTTGTGTAAAGCAGAAGCAAAAAATTGCTACGCAGCCAATAAGCACTAATGAAGCAAGCCAGCGTTTTTCTCTATATCAGTGCACTAACAATATTGCATCGTTGCCCTTGGCTGCGGAGTGAAATGAGTCTGCCAAATGAATCAAAAGTGCCCGTGCTACGGGATAATATGATTTCGATCGACTTTAATAAAACTCGTGTTAGACACACAGTTCAGGAAGTGGAACATTTAGTTAGTTAAAATGGAGCTTAATCTCGCTGAAGTTACGTACATTCAGCTGCACCACGTCAAAACTGTGTTTGGATTATGTTTAGAAGATTGACACAGGCAGAAAATTTCATTGCAAAGGACAACATGCAACACGAGGTCGAATTTAATAACACAAGAATCAAGATCCCCGTGCATATGGGAAGCGATATGGTGCGTATCCATGATTTGCCCTTGCGCACAAAGGAATAGTAAATCAAACGAATTATGATGCAATATGGAGAAGTAGAATCTATTACGAATGAAACCGGAGAATTTTTTTCACAGGCATTTTCAACGGTGTTCGTATTGTGAGGATACGAGTGACTAAACCAATGCTTTCTTACACGACTCTCGACACCGAGAGAAGGCGTGACCTATAGACCTCTGTGAAGTTGGCCGGAAAATTCGCGGAAATTCGATGAACTAAATTTTAATCGTTTGGTGGTCGTTTGGTGGTGATTGGTAGTCGGTTTTTAACGTTTGGTGGTGGGCGGGTAATTAATAAAAAAAATATTAAAAAATTAACGTGAAGTTGGCCGGAATAAAATGAAACATCATTATTTCACTACCAAATTTATTCAGATCGATATGAAATCGTTTGGTGGTCACGAATATGCAATTTTTTTGGTTTGGTGGTGAATAGTTAGTTAGTTATTCGCAAAAACAACAAATCGAAACTAACAACCAAGCATCTCCATTAAAATTCTTATCGGAGGAAGCGCATGGTGTTTCGTATTTTCAAAGCTTTACAACACGTGCTTTCACAAACTGTTTGTAATGCTAAATTTTCTTTATATTCAAAAGCATATATACCACCGTTGTTTGCATATTCGTCCCGTCCCAATATCACAGAATATGTGTCAATTATGCGTTCCGTAAATTGACTGTCTACGCGAGGGTCAAAGGACTGAGTCGTGTTATTGCATCCGCGGTTATAACGTCCGAATGGAGTGCGTCGCAACGTACGGGACATTATGACGCACAGGCATGTATTATAATATCCGAAAGTAAGAATGTGTCAAAAGATCCGAAATCGTTCTTGTTGCAAGTCCGAAACGATACTGCGTCAGTATGTCTGGGATCCTATAATGCATATGAATGTTATGATGTAAAGTTATTGTGTTGCAAGGTCTGGGAATAAATGGCAAACTCATAGTTTCGAATGTAATGTTACATAAGAACTGCGTAATAACACGGGGATGTTTCATAAAGTCTATGACGTTATGAAAACGAATATGCGTCATGAAGTACTGGACTGTATGACACATATGATTTAAGGATCATATTTCGTTATCAAAATCCTGGACACTGTATCGTACTTTTACACAGCAATAAATATGAATTTTATGTTAGACGTCATTCCAAACTTGATACAAATTACCAAACCATTATTCACAAAATGACGAGACTTGCATGCGCAGTTGCATAAAATTCCAATTATTTTTATTTAAAGTAAAACTGCGAGATTTTAGAAACAAAGCGATATGGTAAATCAAATCAATCGTTAAACTATATCATTTTTTATGATCGTATATATCAGGGTTACACTGAGCGACTATACTCGTAAATCTGGCACATATAGGTTTCGTTCAAACACAAATATAAGCAATTCTCCAGGTAAAGTTTCTATTTTAATTGCAAGTATTTTATAAATACCACGAAACGACTTTGGGAGGCTTAGTACGAATCGGGCTTATTAATCGAACGATTTTTTTGATGGAATATTTGAGAAAGTTTCTAATATTGTGCTAGAGAGCGCTATTTTGAAACAAATGTATTCCAAATAATTAGATTTTTGTTAGTAATGACACTTAATTAAAACAAGTAAATTATCATTTTTATGGATCCGCTGTATAGTATCTTTCATCATATATCTTTCTTTAAGTGAGACTATCAACTATGTTTGCTTAATCGGTGTCTGATTTGTAGAATATGCGTTGGTCAAATTCGGACCTGTTACGAGATCGCAAAAAAACCGTTTGAGGGGATAGTGTGCGAAATCGGTCAAGCTTTCAAGAAAACATTAGTTATTGCAAATCGATTGACAGATTTCAATGTTACACTTCAAAAAATTATGAATCTTATCGTTGACGTAATTTCAAACATGACACAATTTAGCAAAACGTAATTAACGAAGTGACGAAATATAACCGTGTTCCATTTAATCTTACATGAAAGCTGTATTTTTCATGCGCAGTGCTATAAAATTAAACTTGTCAACATTTAAAACAATCACCGTATGTGGAGTAAGATTTCGTGATTTAGGAAAGTCATCATCATGTAAAATGAAAATCGAACATAAAACTATGTCATTTTTATTCTCGAATATGTCAGGGTCAGGTGATGAAAATACAAACAATTTTTTTAGGTATGTAGCTCGTAACTCCATTTTTAGATGATTTGGATCAGCTCCTACTTTTATTGTATATTTACTATAAAGTTTCACATATCGAAGAGAACTTTTCATTTCCGGACCAATTGATCAGACTTTCGCAAAAAAAAACAAATATATTAAAATCTGTTGACATGGTCGAATCACTCAGTCCCCCTACGAATTGTTTGTATGTATTCAGATGAAATTGTTATTTAAATTAATTGATTGTGAATTCAAATCTCCTTATTAAATAATTAGATTGTTTGATGAAATGCACGAAAAACTTCGTTATATCTATCGTTCTTAATATACACGAGAAATGTTTGGGTATTTTATCAAACAATTCGTACAATTAACGAAATCGATTCGTTATCGACCAACGAAATTTTTGTTGTACTATTTACGAGCTACTACTACTAAACTAACTTCAAAACTCAATTTTGATAAATTTTACGATAGAGTTTTCGTGAACATTACGAATAACATTCACACTATTAGCGCAAAAGATTCGGAGTCGACCCATTTTTTCTTCAAATGATCTTATTGCAAACCATGATTTCCGCAATTTTTAACAATAATTATTAACTGGCCCATTCTAGTACCAAAAAAATGGTAAGCATTTTCCGATACAATCGATTTTTGCTATTCTCATATAGAAAGGCTATGCAATTGCATAATTTATTGAACTAAATTTTAATCGGTTGCTGGTTGTTTGGTGGTGATTGGTAGTCTGTTTTTAACGTTTAGTAGTCAGCGGTTAATTAATAAAAAATATTAAAAAATTAACGTGAAGTTGGCCGGAATAAAATGAAACATCATTATTTCACTACCAAATCTATTCAGATCGATATGAAATCGTTTGGTGGTCACGAATATGCAATTTTTTTGGTTTGGTGGTGAATAGTTAGTTAGTTATTCGCAAAAACAACAAAGCGAAACTAACAACCAAGCGTCTCCATTGAAATCCTTATCGGTGGAAGCGCATGGTGTTTCGTATTTTCAAAGTTTTACAACACGTGCTTTCACAAACTGTTTGTAATGCTAAATTTTCTTTATATTCAAAAGCATATATACCGGCGTTGTTTGTATATTCGTCCCATCCCAATATCACAGAATATGTGCCAATTATGCGTTCCGTAAATTGACTGTCTATGCGAGGGAAAGGACTGAGTCGTGTCATTTCATCCGCGGTCATAACGTCCGAATGGAGTGCGTCGCAACGTACGGGACATTATGACGCACAAGCATGTATTATAATATCCGAAAGTAAGAATGCGTCAAAAGATCCGAAATCGTTCTTGTTGCAAATCCGATACGATACTGAGTCAGTATGTCCGGGACCCTATAATGCATATAAATAATTGGATGTTATGATGCAAAGTTTTTGTGTTGCAAGGTCTGGGAATAAATAACGCACTTACAGTTTCGAATTTAATGTTGCATAGGAACTGCGTAATAACATGAGAATGTTTCATAAAGTCTGTGACGAAACGATTTCTCATGACACAAATGTAATTGCTAAACGGTCGTCTATATGTCAAATAAGAATCAAACTCAATTTTTTCCATCGATTCCCCCAAAAAATTACAGTGATTCTATTTTTTTTGTATAAATGCCACCACTGATTGATTGTGAAATTTAATTATCGTGATATTTTCAATTCAATTTTATTACCCTCTGGAAGTCGCTGATGTTCGAAGACGATTTTGCTAGAGTTTCTGAACATGGTGTATTCAGTGAAATAGTATGTACGTATGGCTGCTGATGGGATAATAAGGGAAAGTTAGTTCGATTTATTTTTTAGCACTCTGCACTCATTAGCACCGAAACATCTGGTTGTTGAAAATTTACTTTATATTAGCTCTGTCATGGCTAAAAATAATGGTGTGGATATTAGAAAAAAATTAGCAATAATCAAACATTTGTGGCTGATCGGGAGTCTATCGTTGCATCTCTAGAGAAGATAACACTTGGGCTCGCGTAAATGCTGTTGCTTTTCACAAGCCATTTTGCTCATGGTCGTTTGATCGTGATTGGTAGTCGATTTTTAACGTTTGGTGGTCAGTGGGTAGTTAAAAAAAATATTTAAAAATTAACGTGAAGTTGGCCGGAATAAAAACGAAACACGGTTTATGATCGTTACGGTTGAAATCTGGAAAATGCAACCAGCGATAATCGTTTTTTCTCTACTTCAGTGCTAATCCATGATGTCGGAAGTAGTGCGCTGTATAGTGCATCATTGTACGAATACAGTGCACGACTTCCGCCGGGATTCCACTGTTTAGAATTAGATAAAATACGATTGTCGTTGGTTTGATTTGACAGTTTTCAACTGCAATCAGAATACAATGCTTAAGGCTGCTTAAAGAGTGGTGGTGAGGAGCTGAGCTGGTGCTGAAGCTGACATTAAGAGGCGAGATGCGAGAAACCTGCTTGCTGCATACCAAAGGAATAATGCAGAGTGAAAGCCGAGCGGATCTTCGCCGACTGCCTGCTTTTACTCTGACAGGCTCCATTTGATATAATGCAAGCAGGTGCTGCTTCTCATACCAGCATCAGTTTCTCGCAGCCACTCTGTAAGCACCCTATATTTATATATACATATACAAAACCATGTGTACCGGTGTTGTTTGCATATTCGTCCCATGTATATAAGGAATACCACAGAACATGTGGCAATTATGCGTTCCGTAAATCGACTGTCTACGTGATGGTCAAAGGACTGAGTCGTGCCATAACATCCGCGATCATAACGTCCAAATGGAGTGCGTCACAACGTCCAGGACATTATGACGCATAAAAGTGTATTATAATATCCGAAAGTAAGAATGTGTTCGAAATGATATTGCATCATAGTGTCCAGGTAGCTACAATGCATTGGGGAACCCGGGGCTATTCGGACCTACCTAAGCTAATCACCCTTTTAGGTGGATAGACGTGAAAAAATTTATCGGTCCCAGGTCCTAAATGTTAGTTTGAAACCTCAGCT
Source organism: Topomyia yanbarensis (assembly GCF_030247195.1). NCBI lineage: Eukaryota > Metazoa > Arthropoda > Insecta > Diptera > Culicidae > Topomyia > Topomyia yanbarensis. The sequence goes on from NC_080670.1 coordinate 111,077,838, forward strand.
ACATTTTTATGCTATTAAAGTTCATTTTCATTCCTTCACGGCAGTGCTAGGCGACGATTTGCAAAACTCTACGTTTTTCCATCCTTTTACATTGTAGGGGTAATTCGGACCTCCCTACGGGGCAATTCAGACCGTCAATTTTTTATGAAAGTCATACGATTTTCTGAGAAATCGAGGTTACCCCCACGATCTTAATAGCTCCGGGTTCCCCTATAAATAATTAGATGTTATGATACAAACTTATTGCGTCGTAAAGTCCGGGAATAAATGGAACACTCATTGTTTCGAATAAATTGATGCATCGGAACTGCGTCATAACGCCCCAGATCAAAGCGTGTCAATCGAGGATGCTTCATAAAGTTTGTAACATTATGAAAACGAATATACGTATGGAAAATAATATACGTCAAGAGGTACTGAATTATATGACGCACAAGAATTTTTGGATCGCATTTCGCAATCGACATTCTGGACACTGTAACGTACTTATAATCAGAAAGAATAGAAATTTTATGTTTAACTTAATTCCAATTGTTTATAGATCTGCTGGATAATATCTTCCATCATATATCTTTCTTTGGATAAGACCAACAACTGTTTTCGCTTAGTTCATAATTCCATTTTAAGGTGATTTGGGCCAGCTCTTACTTTTTATTGTATATTCACTATAAAGTTCCACATATCGAAGAGAACTTTTCATTTTGCGATTTGAAATTAAGTTTAAAACAAATAGGTATAACTTCGAATTCACTTCTACAGCTTCCAACTCATTTTTTCTTCAAATGATTTTATTGCAACCATGGAAATAGTTTTTTGATATGTTTATACAGTAGGATTCCGTTTTTGGCAACAATTTTATTTTTTTCAGTTGCCAAAACCGGAACCGTGCCAAAAATGGAACCTTATTTTTATAGTTTGGATTTTCAATTTACGACTTCAAAAATGTTGCAAGGATTTTTAGTCATGAGAAATGAAATGGGATGAAAGAAAAAATATGCAAATTCAATTTTATTCATGATTTTATCAAATTCAGACGTCGTACAGTGGGACAAGATTTCGACGCTCAAAACCTCTACCGCCCTGGGTATATATCCTGGAGGATCAGTGTCTAGCAAAACATCTTAGATGGAAATAATCATTATTTTGACAACTTTGGTTTTAATCTAGATAAGTAGAAACAGATCTAGATCAGTTCTATCTTTTGATAGAGGTGTTCTATCAAAAAACTTTCTTCGGCAAAGTTGTTTGTTTTGATATTTCTAACACATGTACTGAAGACATTTATACTTTATAACCTATGTAGATGGCGCTACATGACTTTTAAAAAAATACTCGAGAAAATGAATTTTAACATTTGTTTATGAAAAATATAATATAGAAATAAATGTTTTATTCCTAAATCTTCGAAAATATACAATAATAAAAATGCTGAGTGATAAATGTTATAATGACATTTTAAGGTTGTTTTCATCAAAAATATTAAAAAAATATGTTCCACAAAATTTTTAATGATCCACGAAGCGGCAGATGGCGGCAATTTGGTGGAATTTTGTTTGTGACTAGTAAAAACCTTTAACTTTATAACCACGAAGAGAAAAAGTGGGGCAAGGTGGGCCTTTTGCAGACAAATGAAATGAGGAAAAAAATATAATTAAGTTAAATAGTTCCTACTTCGCTAGAGAATTTTTGAGTAAACTAAAATACATGCAAATATTTTCTTGTTTTCGAATTCAAATATAATATTTAGAACTGAGAATAAATTTATCGAGTAATTTATAAAGTAATCTTATTTAAATCACTGCTGTGTCTAGTCCTTTCTGCAGTTTTCCGAATTGTAGTTCAGTCATAAGGCTGTGCTTATTCTTTGCAAGAAACGTTTATCAGTCAGTTGTCAAAATAATGCTCATTTTCATCCAAGACACCTCTCCGAAGACATAAATCCCTCAGGATACACACCCAGGGCGCTAGAGGATTTGAGCGTCGAAAGTAGCATTCTGCCCACTGTACCGTCCTGTAGAATTCTCACAATCTTCACTCACTTCTCGAGTGCAATTCCCCTCATTACGAATATGTAAAATAGCATTTAATTCGAATCGCTTTTCTTCGGCCCACTGAACGTCAGAACTTGAACAATTCACTGAATGGTATAGTGTTGATTTCGCTCCTGGGGCTGTTATGTCTTCTTTCTGGCAATTATTGAACAATTTTGTTTAAAAAACACAGTTCTTTTAAAAAATTAATAAATTTATTGCTTCTTCATAACTAACCCATAGTTGATCTTTCAAATGGAATTGATAGATTGAAAATCGAACTGCAATGCTTGAAGATATTTAGGTTTGAAGAAAACCATTTTTGTTGTGAAAATCACTTGCAACTTGTCCATATTATAGGGAAAAGTCGTCGGTTGCCGGTACCTCTATGTAGCTTTTGACAGAAACCAGATATGGACATTCTGAAATACATTATTTGTGTTATATATTAGCGCGATCTTTTTGTGCCGATTGCTGAAGCAGACTCGAATGTTCTGTTCTACAACCAATATATTTTTTGAACAAGTGAAACTCTACTCAAATTTTTTTTTTGATGATTTGCTTAGTGTTACAGAAAGAAGTAAATCGATCGAAAAAGTATGAGCATTGAATATTTACGATGTGAATTTATTCTATTTTGTGATTCAACATTGAATTGCACCGAAATATTCTCCACAAGTTTTCTTTTGATCAGTTTGCAAAAAGGTTACTAAAATCCCCAAACATTACCTAAACATGGTCGGTTGTTGGCACCCAATTTTTTGTGGCAAATGGTATCAATAACCTAATCAATATGGGTATTTTGGAACGGGCTTTACGAATAGACACCAGAGATCAGTCTTTGGCACCATTCTGAAAACCAGGAAGGCGACTTCCGGTTTATCGTTTTACATTTACATGAAGAAAGCCCACCTGGTCGTGTTTTCACCGCTAGGTAGCACCGTATATACCAGATTGTCACGAACAGATAATTTGGCGGGGGTCAAGGTTACCCTGTAGTTCCCCTCCCGTTTTGACTGACTTCTATCTGATCTGTCTGAAGCCTTGGTAAACAACTGGAGTGCCTGAAACTAACTCAATGGCAGTGAATGCGATCCGTCAGTGCCTTAGCAGTGCGTAATATTCGCACTAGTTTTACACATACACATATTGTGGTTCTGATAAAGAATGATGTTCATAATGCCTTTGATGGGTATTGAACTGAATAAATTTCCTTTTCCCTTTGAATCGTGATGATCATCATTCATATTTTTCCATTTTTAGTAATTTTTTTAGGGTGCCGACAACCGACCATATTTTTCAATATAATAAACAGTTATCATTTTACTAAATTGTTAATAACTTTTTTTAAGTTGACAAATGAAATTAAATTCTTCGATAAGTTATTAGATAAGGCCTCTAGCTTTCTATTGGTATGCTTATTCCCATATATTGTTTAATTGGAGTAATGTTGTGAGCCAAAAACAAAAGTGTTCCGACAACCGAACACATTCCCCTACATAAATAATGCATCTCTACACTTATTGTAATGATTAAATAAAACACGTATAGTGTAAAATATAGGTAACCCTTAAATACATAACACTGTTTTAAAACAACATTACGAAAAACATCTCAAAATTATCACAGTAATGTATTGCAGCTATGAGACAATTTTCACAATATTAAAAAAAAAATTGATTTGCTCCTTTGAGGGTTAATATGACTCCCATGTTTGGAAATGAAGTCAAATGTGATATAAATTGATACAAAAAATATCTTTTGCACATTTCTAAAAGACTTGCTATGACCAACAAAAATGTTGCCAAAAACGGAACCCATTTGTTGCCAAAATCGGAGTTTGCCAAAAAGGGAGCATGCCAAAAACGGAATCTTACTGTAGTTTGTTTTGCGCCATTCGCGATTTTTTTTTCCAAAAACACAATATTGAACTGAAAAAACCTATTTTAATCCACCTAGCGGTGCAATTGTGCCTTTCTCAATCATGAATCACGAGAATGTGTGCGTTGTTTATATTCATTAAAAGTTTTTAAATTCATATATTACATTTTATTATTATACATCACATGACAACTATATACAGGAAAATAAATCATTATTCGAGTTGTAAAATTTTGAAAAAGAAAAAACAGCCACGGTAATATTGAACTGAAAAAAGGTGCGAAATCGGCAGTCCCAAAAAGTCTATTTTTATAAAAAAACAAATTTCGAGATAACATAAAATCTCGACGTTTCACGCATTTTAAAAATGTTTGGCATCAAAAATACGAATTCGAATTCGATTTCTGAAATTTCATGTGACCGGACGGTTTAGTCTATATTTCCGGACCCATATAAGCGATCCGTACGAAATTTTACAGACATCTGTGGGGATATTATAGCTACCATTTGGTTTGTGAAAATCGGCCCAACCATTCCTGGGAAACTGATGTGAGTTCGTCAATTTTGAAAGATGGCCGCTTTTCCCGGGCACTTCCGGAACCGTCTATGGTGATCAATGTAGTCAACGAAAGTTTGGTTGGCCGTCGGTGACCTAGAACAGCAAATTGAAGTTGTTTGAGAGACATTTTAGCGAAATTTTTACCTTTTTTGCTTTCATCGGAGTATCGGTTTGAATCACAATTTGCTATGTGATCGCACGCCACAACCTGTAACTCCGGAACCGGAAGTCGGATCGGGATGAAATTAAACAGCCATTTACGGGGACGCAATACCTTTTATTTGAGAGAAAGTTTAGTTGAATCGGTCCAGCCATCTCCGAGAAATCGATGTGACTGTTATTCTGAATTTAGATACTTTCGCCGGGGCTTCCGGAACCGATGATGGTGGCCAATGTGGCCAAATAGACTTTGAATGGATGTTAGTGACCTAATTCTACAAATCGAAGCTGTTGTGGTCATATTTTGGAAATTTTTTCACCTTTATACATTCATTGCAGAATTTATTAAAATCGACATTTTCTGCGTGTTCGTACTCATCACCCTGTAATTCCGGAACCGGAAGTCGGGTCCATTAGAAATTCAACAGCAGCCTATGGGAACGTTGCACCTTTCATTTGAGACTAAGTTTGTCAAAATCGGTTCAGCCATCCCTGAGAAAAATGAGTGACATTTTTGGTCACATACACACAGACGCACATACACACACATACATACATGCACACATACATACACACGCACAGACATTTGCCGAACTCGACGAACTGAATCGAATAGTATGTGTCACTCGGCCCTCTGGGCCTCCGTTAAAAAGTCGGTTTTCAGAGCAATTGCAATACCTTTCTATTGAGAAAGGCAAAACGTTGCAAAAACGCATCTTGTCCATATATAAAATTGTTTTCGATTTTTGTATATTTATAGTTTCGATATATAATTAACCGTTGTGTGTCCGATGCGGTACCCGGGTACCTTTTTAAGTTTCAATTAATTAAATTTTTATGTTTTATCCATAGCTGGAAATTTAAACTTTGTGACATCTTAGAACTTCACTAAGTCAAGCTTTTAAGTTAATAATATTGTTGATATAGTAAGGGTGCGAGTGAGAAGGGGCTCCTGAATTTTTTTACTACGTAACAGGCCGACGTGGGTACCCGGGTACCCACAAAACTAAAATGCCCGTAACTAACGTAATATCCAACCGATTTCGATACTTTTGGCCGTTTTGGATTCAGGAACTCATCCACTTTTGGCCTTGGTAAAAATGAATCGGGTTACTTCATTCGATTCCCAGGAATCCGGGTTTCCGGAAGCAGGTTCCAGTGCTAAGGTATTATTTGCAAACTTAAATGGAATACTAGCAATAATGGTATCAAAATTCTTGGAATTGCATCAGTAGGCTGTATCTCGTGATTTTGTAACCATTTGGTGATTTGACCCCGGAACGGACATTCCGGAGCAGGTTCCCGCGGGGCCGTGAGTGGCCATTCCATTCCATTTCCATTTTTCAAATTGCCATAGGGTCCCGTAACAAAAAAAACAGACTTCCGAGACAATTTGAAGAGTTTTGATACACATAATGCTAGTACATTAATCAAATTTACAAATCATATCCTAGTACTGGAACATTACTCCGGGAAATTCGGATTACCAAAAACCAGATCCATTATTCCGGTTCTATTGTACAGAATCGAAAAGTGGACGAGTTCCTGAATCCAAAATATCTAAAAGTGTCCAAATCGGTTGAGGGAAGCCATAGTTATGAGCATTTCAATTTGTGGGTACCCGGGTACCCTCGTTGGCCTGTTAAAGGTGTTGTTTTTGTTGGACACATAACTGTTAAGACGACTGCATTCGCTATATTTGTATGCGTACTTTAGGAAAGTTACAATAATGACAAAATATAATTTGAATGCTTGGTCTATACATGAAATGTGATTATATTGTCTAAAATTTGATTTTTCTTCACTGGTCCGCGTTTTTTACCACACACAATGGAAAAGTTTTTACAAGCTAATCTTATGCTATAAAGATTTAGTTCCAGATATTAGTTCGGTCACAGTTTTCTGTCTTCTTTCTTCAGATCTTCTTAAATAAATTTAATCGGATTCGATCACCTACTACAAATGAAATGACCTGATAACCAAGAAGGTTTGGTTCAATATGTAATATTCGATGTTGATTGGTTGTGATTAAACCATACGTAAGAAATATGTTTGATTTATTATTACTATAAATGTTCTAAGAAAATAAATATTTTACATTAAGTAGTATAGTCCTACGTCTACAGCTCGCCCTTGTAGTTTTTTTCTTGACAAAAACCATTTCACAGTATTTTCGAAACTTGTCGTAATTGATAAAAATGATTTCATCAAATATTGAATATTGATGCAGGATTGATTTTAAGAAATGTGCGGCACCTCTCCCCAAATTACCCTAACTTTCAGCTCTATTGAAGACCGGAGTATAGCAAACAGTGTTATAAATTTTTAGAACATGAATATGAGAGTTCCAGCGTCAGGCGCGATGCCGCACTCTCCACATTTCGTGTATAGTATCCCTTACTACCCTATTATGATATTGTGAGTTTATCCTTAGACGAATTATAATACTGGAGATGTAAAATAATTCTTTTTATTCATCTACAATTATATTACTAATCAGAATTAAAAATAATCAAAGCTCTTTTTTGACGGCTGTAAATGAACCTGATGCGACTAGCGGTGAATAGAAAAAATATTCATTCAAATATCCATGTTATTCATTTAGTTGAATATCGTACAATATATTCATTTCACTAATTATCTAAGAAAATGTTTTCAAATGTCGGTAAAGCATATGAAACAACAACCGTCGCTTGCATTGTGACGTGAACTACTTTGAAGCGTTTGATTCGTTGCCAAGGCCGTCGAGGGCCGCGTCAGGCCCCAAGGCTTGTATTACTGCCGGGCCCTTTTAAACCTAAGTCCTCTAGTGTAATATGAGTTAGTATCTCTTCAGCCATGGGAAACTCGTGAGTTCGTGGTTTCTATTAGACTCCGGTTGACTCATATTGCCACATCTACAGATAGCGTGCCAGACAGGCGAATTTCGACAGCTTCTTATTCCGCGGTATCAAAATAGGGTAAAATTATAGTTATAAGTTTTTAAATTTGTCGGTATTCAGGAATCAGCAGCGTCTGGCTCAAACGGCACATTCCCCATGTAGATCGGAGATCTGTGCCTTGCCATGAATCGTTTTTTCATCATTTCCCTGATGGGAAGGATTGGGGAAGTGGTAAGGTTAGGGGTAAGGAAAAAAGGATCTGCAGGTGCGACAATAGCAGGAATAATGCTACCAACCCACGGAGGGATTTAGAATTTGTATTTAAACAGTGAGCGGATATATTTCGTTTCGCGAAACAAACGCTTTCATTGATGGTCTGGAACATAATCAGCACGCTATGTCTAACATGGTGAAATTGTATGGCGTAAACATTGGCCATCTTCAGCTCCATTTGTACTTTTAACAATAGATCTTAAGGAACGTCTCAAAAAGTAAATAGGAATATATTTTGACCGCAATAAGCCACTTTCTGCTTGTAATCGTCACTCTTTTTTTCGACACAGTAGCTTGGAATATAATATTTTGCTTCTACTGTGCAGACAAAGCAACACATGGATTGATTTACTTACTGGTGGCGGTGGAGCAGTTTTTGGCTTTTGTTGTAAGCAAAATGAGAAGGTAGCAGATGCAGCTCAAAATTCTCGTTTAAAATTATCAAATCAAAAAGATTTTCTATTTACATAAGTAAACTGTGAGAATGTGTGGGACGTGACAACAATATAAACACAGAACACAGTAATCAGACGCAAATAACACAACTGTGAGTACAGTAGGCAATTGAGCACTGCTGCTGTCGCATGAGCTGAACTGATTTGATTTCTTTATTTCGCACATTATAATTGGGTTCTGATAGACATCACACGCATCTTTGGTGAGACCCAAAATCACCATTCTATCTCAACACAATGCATTTTTAGAGGGAAAATACTAGTACGTGCTATAACAATACAAAAATATATAAATTAACCATTTTATTCAACAGTTAGTTAAGGTCAGTCTACCTTCTCATCTCGCCCAGAGTAGAACCTAAAAATCGTTCCGCTATAGATACACGGTAAAAACGACTGCAGACGAATTGTGTTGATATTGATTTGGAAATGTCCTGTAAGATCAGCTACTCGGGAAGCGAAACAATTACTAAACGTGTAGATTGTCTGACATAAAATACTCCAACATTACGACCTGCAATTCCGCTACTAAAATAATCAATCGTATGTCATCACTTCTAAATGAGCATGACAATGACTCTCTTTTGGCTGACATCAACAAAGCGTCAAACAACGCTTCGAAAAGGCCTTTACTTATATAGAGTCCAAAATTGACATCATGGGATCACATATAGAAGAAATACGAAATAGCAAATCACCATGTAGCATCGCAGCGTAAGACTTTTTAGGCGGATGAAGACCTTGCCAACCGAAACCTTCATTGAAAGAAGCAGCAACAGACAATGACTCCTATGGAAAAATTTTGTCAAGCGAAAGAACTCGCCGCCTTCAACAACTCCGCGAAGCTACGCATAAATTTAGAATGTCGATTTTCGCAAGTAACGACGCCTGCTATAGAGGAAGAAAACATAAATGTAAGTAATTTATATATTCCATAAACTTCTTCGCAACCCCAACAGACTTCTATTGAAATTTTAGTCTATTGCTGAAATTTTAATCGAATGAAAAACCCAGCGAAAATTAAAGAAATCCATCAAAAAATAATTTCTTCCTCTTTTAATATAATTCTTGGAACGGAAAATAGCTGGGATGAAAGCGTAAGAAGCGAAGAAATTTTTGGAAATCAATTTAATGTATTTCGGCATGACCGTAATTTGTCTCTTTGTCAGAAAAAGTCTGGAGGAGGAGTCCTCATAGCCATAAATGCAGATTTTTCTTCAAAAGAAATAGAAACCACGAAACACATAGAATTTGAACATATATGGGCAAAAGCAGTAATATCAGGAGAAGTACACATACTCGCCTCTGTGTATTTTCCACCTAAAAATTATTCGAGCTGTTTTGTAAAACTGTAAAATCTGTCATGTCAAACATGAAACCTGAAGTAAAACTGCATATTAAGAGCGACTTTAATCAACCTAACATTAACTTCATCGTAGACATTGAAACGAATATATGTTACTCCCAGTCGTAGGCGAAAATGAAACACTTCACTTATTTGACAAAATATCAGAATTTTGCTTGCACCAAATTAACCATGTAAAAAATAAACAAAATTCATATTTAGGCCTCTTTTTCACTTCTGTGTTAATACATTTTTAACTCCATTATGGAAAAAAAAGTATTTCATACAACAATCGAATGTTCAAATTTCTTTCATCAAAACTCTTCCCCGGACGACTTAGAGTATGAGGAAGTGCCAGAATACCATAAAACCGACTTTGAAGAAGTTAAACTTAGACTATGTAGAATAAATTGGCAAACTGTATTGAGTATAGAGGAGGTGTCGACGAATAAGTGACTAAATTTTATATAAGTGTAACGAATTTAAACAGTATGTGAAAGCGCGTATTGTGAAACCTAGAACAATATAGAACACCATGCGCCTCCTCCAAGGAGGACTTCAATGGAGATGCTTGGTTGTTTGTTTCGCGTTGTTGTTTTCACGAATAATTAACTAACTATTCGCCACCAATCCAAAAAAATGTCACATTCGTGACCACCAAACGATTTCCTGTCGATATAAATAGATTTTGTAGTAAGAAAATGATGTTTCGTTTTTATTCCGGCCAACTTCACGTTAATTTTTAAATATTTTTTTTAACTACCCACTGACCACCAAACGTTAAAAATCGACTACCAATCACGACCAATCGACCATGAATCGATTAAAATTTAATTCAATTTATTTTGCAATTGTATAACCTTGCTATATGAGAATGACAAAAATCGATTTTGTTTAAAAATGCAGACCTTGTTTGTTACGTTTTAACGACATTCAATTAGCTAGAGATTACTGGGTAGGGAAAGTTATGAAACTTAGAGCCATAGTACTCAATTGAGAGCAAGGTTGTCACGGTAAAGATAGATACGTCTACCTTTATCAGGACACATGTTAGTGAAGTTGGGTGATTCGTAGTTATTCTGCCTAAGCTCGACCCTCATTAACAGAAAGCAAAAATTAAGCTCTTGCGATAATAAGCCTGTTCTAATGACCCTGCCACTTCTAGTTTTCCGATCTGTTTACTTCACATCCTTGCTCTCACTTGAGTACTATGGCTCTAAGTTTCATAACTTTCCCTACCCAGTAATCTCTAGCTAATTGAATGTCGTTGAAACGTAAAAAAGAAAATGTGACTAACATAGTCGAAATAAAAAAAAGGAAAAAAGACCTTGTTTGTAGTACTAGAATGAACCAGAAATAATTCGCGATATCTCAGCAAACCAGCAATCGTATTTCATATTGCTTAAAATAAATTACAAATAATAAGCTTGAGCTTGTGCGATCACCCCTGGCTGCTTCTCCGTTATCGATCTGGACTAGCTGAAGTTGCACAGAGAATCAGTAGATAATTATGTTTGGGAGTAGCGAAAACATCTTTCAATGTGCAACTCCTGGTTATCCTAACATTTGCGGTATTTATCAATACCGGTGCCGGCCAGGCCCGAACGTAGATCGCAGAAGGAAAGGGAAGGAATGGTTAGTCCGATACTTGCTTTTGCTAGAGGCCGTATATACTACTGCGCACTCCACTAGTATCACGGGAGGAGGATACTTTGTTAGTAAGGATAGAAGTTGTATTCTAGTTCATCTACACCGACACCAGAGAGGTGACTCCACTATCTGGACTAGATATCGATCCATCAACTCATGGACCGGGGACCAACGGCTTTACTTCACCTCAGAAAAATGTCAACGACTGCGGCTGGAATTGAACCCAGGACAACTGGAATGAGTGGCGGTCACTCTTACCACTCAACCACCGGCGCCGTAAAAAAAAAAAATTACAAATAATGACAGACTAAATCAAAATTACAAATAGTGCAAGCAAAAATTATATTCTGTTGTACAAAGTTCACATAAAATGCAAATCTATGATCGAAATACAATGTTTACTTAAAGTTATTTATGAGTCCACTCCAACTTATAATTTATAATTATAAATCCAGCATATTTTTGACAGTTTGTAAACATTGTATATTAATCAATTTGAAATTGGATTAAACTGCAAAACTGTTCGTAAAAATGATCATCTCTTTATAATATTTCACAAAATGTCTTATTCGCAGAGTTGGATGTTTACGCAATAAACAATGTACGCATTACTTATTGAGAAAAAATGGCTTGTGAAAAGCAACAGCATTTACGCGAGCCCAAGTGTTATCTTCTCTAGAGATGCAACAATAGACTCCCGATCAGCCACAAATGTTTGATTATTGCAAATTTTTTTCTAATATCCACACCATTATTTTTAGCCATGACAGAGCTAATATAAAGTAAATTTTCAACAACCAGATGTTTCGGTGCTAATGAGTGCAGAGTGCTAAAAAATAAATCGAACTAACTTTCCCTTATTATCCCATCAGCAGCCATACGTACATACTATTTCACTGAATACACCATGTTCAGAAACTCTAGCAAAATCGTCTTCGAACATCAGCGACTTCCAGAGGGTAATAAAATTGAATTGAAAATATCACGATAATTAAATTTCACAATCAATCAGTGGTGGCATTTATACAAAAAAAAAAAATAGAATCACTGTAATTTTTTGGGGGAATCGATGGAAAAAATTGAGTTTGATTCTTATTTGACATATAGACGACCGTTTAGCAATTACATTTGTGTCATGAGAAATCGTTTCGTCACAGACTTTATGAAACATTCTCATGTTATTACGCAGTTCCTATGCAACATTAAATTCGAAACTGTAAGTGCGTTATTTATTCCCAGACCTTGCAACACAAAAACTTTGCATCATAACATCCAATTATTTATATGCATTATAGGGTCCCGGACATACTGACTCAGTATCGTATCGGATTTGCAACAAGAACGATTTCGGATCTTTTGACGCATTCTTACTTTCGGATATTATAATACATGCTTGTGCGTCATAATGTCCCGTACGTTGCGACGCACTCCATTCGGACGTTATGACCGCGGATGAAATGACACGACTCAGTCCTTTCCCTCGCATAGACAGTCAATTTACGGAACGCATAATTGGCACATATTCTGTGATATTGGGATGGGACGAATATACAAACAACGCCGGTATATATGCTTTTGAATATAAAGAAAATTTAGCATTACAAACAGTTTGTGAAAGCACGTGTTGTAAAACTTTGAAAATACGAAACACCATGCGCTTCCACCGATAAGGATTTCAATGGAGATGCTTGGTTGTTAGTTTCGCTTTGTTGTTTTTGCGAATAACTAACTAACTATTCACCACCAAACCAAAAAAATTGCATATTCGTGACCACCAAACGATTTCATATCGATCTGAATAGATTTGGTAGTGAAATAATGATGTTTCATTTTATTCCGGCCAACTTCACGTTAATTTTTTAATATTTTTTATTAATTAACCGCTGACTACTAAACGTTAAAAACAGACTACCAATCACCACCAAACAACCAGCAACCGATTAAAATTTAGTTCAATAAATTATGCAATTGCATAGCCTTTCTATATGAGAATAGCAAAAATCGATTGTATCGGAAAATGCTTACCATTTTTTTGGTACTAGAATGGGCCAGTTAATAATTATTGTTAAAAATTGCGGAAATCATGGTTTGCAATAAGATCATTTGAAGAAAAAATGGGTCGACTCCGAATCTTTTGCGCTAATAGTGTGAATGTTATTCGTAATGTTCACGAAAACTCTATCGTAAAATTTATCAAAATTGAGTTTTGAAGTTAGTTTAGTAGTAGTAGCTCGTAAATAGTACAACAAAAATTTCGTTGGTCGATAACGAATCGATTTCGTTAATTGTACGAATTGTTTGATAAAATACCCAAACATTTCTCGTGTATATTAAGAACGATAGATATAACGAAGTTTTTCGTGCATTTCATCAAACAATCTAATTATTTAATAAGGAGATTTGAATTCACAATCAATTAATTTAAATAACAATTTCATCTGAATACATACAAACAATTCGTAGGGGGACTGAGTGATTCGACCATGTCAACAGATTTTAATATATTTGTTTTTTTTTGCGAAAGTCTGATCAATTGGTCCGGAAATGAAAAGTTCTCTTCGATATGTGAAACTTTATAGTAAATATACAATAAAAGTAGGAGCTGATCCAAATCATCTAAAAATGGAGTTACGAGCTACATACCTAAAAAAATTGTTTGTATTTTCATCACCTGACCCTGACATATTCGAGAATAAAAATGACATAGTTTTATGTTCGATTTTCATTTTACATGATGATGACTTTCCTAAATCACGAAATCTTACTCCACATACGGTGATTGTTTTAAATGTTGACAAGTTTAATTTTATAGCACTGCGCATGAAAAATACAGCTTTCATGTAAGATTAAATGGAACACGGTTATATTTCGTCACTTCGTTAATTACGTTTTGCTAAATTGTGTCATGTTTGAAATTACGTCAACGATAAGATTCATAATTTTTTGAAGTGTAACATTGAAATCTGTCAATCGATTTGCAATAACTAATGTTTTCTTGAAAGCTTGACCGATTTCGCACACTATCCCCTCAAACGGTTTTTTTGCGATCTCGTAACAGGTCCGAATTTGACCAACGCATATTCTACAAATCAGACACCGATTAAGCAAACATAGTTGATAGTCTCACTTAAAGAAAGATATATGATGAAAGATACTATACAGCGGATCCATAAAAATGATAATTTACTTGTTTTAATTAAGTGTCATTACTAACAAAAATCTAATTATTTGGAATACATTTGTTTCAAAATAGCGCTCTCTAGCACAATATTAGAAACTTTCTCAAATATTCCATCAAAAAAATCGTTCGATTAATAAGCCCGATTCGTACTAAGCCTCCCAAAGTCGTTTCGTGGTATTTATAAAATACTTGCAATTAAAATAGAAACTTTACCTGGAGAATTGCTTATATTTGTGTTTGAACGAAACCTATATGTGCCAGATTTACGAGTATAGTCGCTCAGTGTAACCCTGATATATACGATCATAAAAAATGATATAGTTTAACGATTGATTTGATTTACCATATCGCTTTGTTTCTAAAATCTCGCAGTTTTACTTTAAATAAAAATAATTGGAATTTTATGCAACTGCGCATGCAAGTCTCGTCATTTTGTGAATAATGGTTTGGTAATTTGTATCAAGTTTGGAATGACGTCTAACATAAAATTCATATTTATTGCTGTGTAAAAGTACGATACAGTGTCCAGGATTTTGATAACGAAATATGATCCTTAAATCATATGTGTCATACAGTCCAGTACTTCATGACGCATATTCGTTTTCATAACGTCATAGACTTTATGAAACATCCCCGTGTTATTACGCAGTTCTTATGTAACATTACATTCGAAACTATGAGTTTGCCATTTATTCCCAGACCTTGCAACACAATAACTTTACATCATAACATTCATATGCATTATAGGATCCCAGACATACTGACGCAGTATCGTTTCGGACTTGCAACAAGAACGATTTCGGATCTTTTGACACATTCTTACTTTCGGATATTATAATACATGCCTGTGCGTCATAATGTCCCGTACGTTGCGACGCACTCCATTCGGACGTTATAACCGCGGATGCAATAACACGACTCAGTCCTTTGACCCTCGCGTAGATAGTCAATTTACGGAACGCATAATTGACACATATTCTGTGATATTGGGACGGGACGAATATGCAAACAACGGTGGTATATATGCTTTTGAATATAAAGAAAATTTAGCATTACAAACAGATTGTGAAAGCACGTGTTGTAAAGCTTTGAAAATACGAAACACCATGCGCTTCCACCGATAAGAATTTTAATGGAGATGCTTGGTTGTTAGTTTCGATTTGTTGTTTTTGCGAATAACTAACTAACTATTCACCACCAAACCAAAAAAATTGCATATTCGTGACCACCAAACGATTTCATATCGATCTGAATAGATTTGGTAGTGAAATAATGATGTTTCATTTTATTCCGGCCAACTTCACGTTAATTTTTTAATATTTTTTTTATTAATTACCCGCCCACCACCAAACGTTAAAAACCGACTACCAATCACCACCAAACGACCACCAAACGATTAAAATTTAGTTCATCGAATTTCCGCGAATTTTCCGGCCAACTTCACAGAGGTGACCTATAGGCAATCAAAGCCAATCACATATCTCGGGCAGACCCCAACATGCCAATTCTGTAACCATACAGTCAACTACGGAAAAACATGCGCCGAAGCAACTAGTCAAAACTCATCTACTACTGCCAACTCTAACAAGCAGTCCCCAACACTTACAGATAAACCAAAAACAACGATCCAATTAATCAATAATGCAGGTACAACGATCGCGACAGCAGGAAAGTAGTACCGATGTGACATGGACGTGAACGATAACGCGAGAAAAGGCAGACTGAATGACCCTCAAACTGCTTCACCGCCAAGGAAAAGGATCTCAACACGCAGAAGCAAGCTGCGTCAACCAGATCAGACAAACAGTCTTAGAACATTTTTATTTTTACTTATTGTAAAAACTTAAATGATTCACGTCTCAGTTGTGCTAACGCATTAAGCAGTGTCAAATAAACCATTAGAGAATTATTTTAGGTTATTTTAAGGACAAAACTAAACCGATATTGAGTATAGGGGATGAAAACACATCTATGTAATTCAAAGAATTTTAATCCGAAAACTTTTTGTGAATTTACTCAATAATGAATGAACTATTTCTCAAAAATTAATACGTAATTTCACTTTGAGAACAAAGAAATGTAAGTTCACTTCAAAGTGATTTTCACAGTTTCTGCATCCACTTCTGGAATTAAGCGTCCCGCTGTGAGGTAGATGTTGGATGGTATATGAACACACAGATCATTAAATAATCCACCTAGTAGTGAGATAACAGATTTCTCATATAATGCTTATTCATATTGTAATCGTCGCATCACCGAGAGCAACTATACTTTTGAATGCCAAAATTCTAGTGAAAACTTGACTTCTTTCACAAGTTTTGGGTTATACTGGTCATGGATAAAAAATTACCAGTTGCGCGTTATTTATAATAGGGCAAGGAATCAACATATCGCATAGTATATAAAAATAATCCCTTTCTTTTCGTGTTTGTGGAAACTGTCACGACCAACATCTATTTTGCTATTTCTCTATCCATTTTAAAATTGTGTCATAAGATCTTCCACTAATCTGAAATATTTGTTAATGTCCAACCTAATTTGATGTGTGAGATGCAATTGTGTAGGTTTAAGAAAACAAAACTATTTTTGTCGGCTATTTCGCTGTAAATTGGTATTGTATTTTAGTAGAAACTCACAGAAACAAATTCAATATTAAAACCTACTGGACAAAGAAAAATATTTGTATTTTGAGAAGACTATAACTAATTTATGTTCAAATTCTGCTTTTTGAAAATTTGTATTTTTGTATCTTATTATCATCTCATTTTAGGAAGACTTAAAAATAAACTTTAAACATTTTGAATTTCCTTGAAAAAAAAATTTCTCGCGGTCTTTAGCGCAAAATAATCTTCACTTTTTTGCAGTATGATTTTGTTGAAGTTTATAGAATTGACAATTTTTCAATCCCAGATAACTCATGAACTATTGATGCATGGATTTTTTACGAATAATTTCGTATGATCTGACTGGAAATATTTTTAAAATATTTTTATCATTTGGCTAATATATCCTGCAATAAACAAAATCAATTTGCAATCACTACGCTTTCAATTGGAAGTATGATTTGGCATAAAACGTTAATAGAAGAAAATGATGCGTATTTATTGTAGTTTAAGATAACATTGTGGGTTATTGTGGTTTTAATTCCTCACGAATGAAAATTTGAACTTTGAGCTGGATAGCTGCATTTAATTTTTGCGCAAGCTGCTGGTAAACATCACTGGTTGCTTTTGCCGGTATCTGGTCATTGAAATAGCATCCTTAGCCATGTTTCCATTCTATATATTAATAGAGTGAGTGCATTTGGGTTAGGTGGGATTTCTATATACTTCGACTATGTGGAATTCCGGGCAGTTTAGGTAGTTCATCCCATTCTCAAGAACGTTGACGTTACTATCTCTGTACCGCTGTTGCGTGTTCTTACTGTAGTGGCTGCTCGCAAAAACTGGCAAAAAATAGGGAGGGCAACGGTGAGACCTAATTAACCACCTGACGCTTTTCAGATAATTTTTGTTGCAGAACTCGGTTCATATTGTTGGTTGTGATGAAAATCGGCCATAACAGCAAATTTACTTCCAGATCATATACTTTTTCCAGCAAACTTGTCTACAAAAACAATGTTATACTTTTTTAGAAAATCTCTGTAATCGCTGCAACCTAAAGTTTCTGTTCCGGAAGATGATTAAAGTCAAATTTGACATACGTCCCGGAAGATGTTTAAAGTCAAATTTGACATACGTCTTATCACCCTTTCAGATGCATTTATTGACTTTGTTCAGATCCTGATCATATATCTTCCAGACTCGCGATTTTGGCCGTAATGTTTTGCCTTACGTTCCAGTTTAATTGCTTGATAGCCGTATACTTCAAAAAACTTTTCGCTGTGCCCGAAATTCCTGGAGTAGTTTTAATAGTCTTTATGAAGTCCTGACACAGTTTTTTGAATCGACACGATGGCACCTTCAGGGCAGCAGACAAACATTATTTGAAATCTGTTTGAACTGTACATATATGACCTATGATCGCAAATCAGTCCCATAAAGATAGGAAATCCCATAGTAAACGCGATAACTATGCGCTCATGGGTAGTATAGAGGATTGGATATTATCATACTCGGGTTTTCATTTCTTATGTGCAGAATTAATTTTCTTTTTTTTTCATCGCGTGACGATTTATGAAAACATTATTTTTTAAAAAACTTTTACACGAGATTTCAAGAGAATTGTAATTGTAAGCAGATTGCAGTCAAAAGCTTCCAGAAATGACTGCAAAGAGCACTGTACCCGATAAGAAGACGCATAACGATTCTACATTCGTATAGCTTCAAGCTAACTCAGATTTTTATGTAAATTTTTTGAATTATGTTAGGAAAATTTTGTTAAAAAATCAGAGTGGATATCAGCATTCATATTGCCATATTGCCATCAGGCCGCCTGCTAAAAAGTTACCTTGCTTCAGTAGTTAAAAGTTAATTTTTTTTTGAAAATCCAAAACTCAAGCATGCTTCAATTAAAAATTTTACAACGGATCAAAAAACAAAAAATAAATAAAGTCAATAAAAAAGTAGAATGAACTGAACACAAAAAGTGGAAAATTCCATAAAAATTTAGTTTTTTTTTGAATTTGCGTAATCAGATCTAATTATTTACGAAATGTATTATTTCTGTTTCTATCTCGCCAGGATGTGGTAATGGAATATGACCCACCGACGACGTAAATTATAGTGCTTTAAAAATCTGGATGGTCTTTGCTATCTGTCTATGGGTTTTTATTCTTTGTGATATATTATTATATATTGCGATATATTAAATCAATTTTTAAATTTCATTTTACGATATTTTTTTTTTTCATGACAATATGCGAATTCTGACCTGGATGTTCACCAAAAAATACGTTTTCAATTTATAAAAAATCTCTATAGTAAAAGAGATGACCTCTAATGGATTTATAAGAAAAATGAACCAAACAAAAACTTCTGAACAACTTCTGAGCAACTCCGGGAAGCAAGCAGAAAATCGTCTTTCTGCAAGAAAAAAATTAATAGCCATTATCGGGGTTTGTGAATGGTTCAAAATACATTTAGAAAACATAGTTAGGAAAGAAATCTTTTTTTTTCTCTTAAACCAGTGCTATTTATAGCGACTGAACAATCCGGGTATTTGATGCGAACCATGGTTGAATGCATTAGAGATTTCCAGGGAGCCACCTTCCGGTCACGCTCCACACACATATTTCCCACGAGTGCATATCTCCAGCGAAAGCAACGCTTTCCCCAAAAGTCGACTGCACCTTGCAGGTTGTCTACTGATCACATTAGCGAGTATCTCCTGTGCTCAAAAGCCTTCCGATGTAAGCATGCGTGTATTGATCTGTGATCGATGCTGGCGACTGTTGGGCGCAGCTGGCGACGGAAATGGAGATAGCATTCGTCAAACGTCAACAAACGACCTCGGTTTTTCTGAACATTGACGGAGCGTTTGATATGCAGTTTTCTTAAAAGTTCTGTCAGAGAAACTTCACCGATTTTTTTTCACCCAAATTGAACTACTTTTTAACCAACTCTGTTACGTGAAAACCGTATGAACTTTGCCCATCGCTCTTCATCGACATTGAGATTTAGCTACTCGTGTCTCCCCAAAAGTTCATGTCTTAGTCCATTTCTGTACAATATTTATGTCAGCAGTGATGATGATTGCTTGACAAATAATTGTACATTGAGGCTAATTGCAAAGGATGGCGTTGTGTCGATAGTATGCACGAACCGCAACAATATACAAAAGCCACTGCAAGACAATTTATCAGTCTGGGCTGTTTACTTGGGCATCGAATTTTGTGCGAAAACAAAAACAGAGATGGTTATTTTCTCGAGAAAAAAACGCGAACTAGCAAAACTCCATCTTCTAATTAGTGGTAAACTAATTACCCATTCGATGTGTTTTAAATACTTAGGGGTCTTTTTTATTCCAAAGGCACATGGGGTAAACATATTGGTTACTTGAAGCAAAAATGTCAGCAGTGAGACGATTTTCTACGTTAATTTACTTGAGCTTAATGGGATTCCCATCCACTCGATTTGATCAGATTGTATAAGACAACTATCTTATCGGTAAGCAGTATAAAAGTAGTATAACAGTTTTGCTTCATATCCTCTGTCAAAACGCACATCCAGTTTGTCTTCACATCTCGCCCTGAGCAGAAGCAAAAAATCGTCCCGCGCAAGTGAAACAGTCAATTCTACCTAAAAATCAATCGGTGCCTATCACACAAGCAGTCCATATAACAATAGCCTATACCTACTGTGAGATATAGTGATGAGTGACGGTGCCCAGCAAAAAGCAACCCAGATGCGGCCGAACTGTGTTGCTGTTGATTTTTCAAAATGCCCGTAAGACCAGCCATTCGGGAAGTGGAACAGATATTAAAAGTGCAGATGGAACTCAATCTGGCTGCAGTGAAAACCCTACAAATGTATCATATCAACCATTGCGTGCTGATTTCGTTCAACAAAATTAACCAAGCTGAGTTATTCGCCTCGCGAAACAACATGCAGCACACCGCCGAATGCGGCAATGTTAAATATAGCATTCCCGTATACATCGAGAACGGCGCCGTAGAAGTTCGGGTCCATGATTTGGCTACGCGTACCCCTGACGGCGCGATTAAAAAATGCTTGCAAAAATACGGAGAAGTAGACTCCGTTACACATGATACATGGAAGAATTTTTCCCGGGCATCCCTAACGGTGTTCGTGTGGTGAGAATGCGTGTGACCAAGCCAATTCCCTCATACTTAAGCTTCAGAGTGTTAGGAAGGGACGATGCTCTCATTCAACAGACATCACTAGTCACGTACCCAGGGCAAATTCCTACGTGCCAGTTCTGCACGAAGAAGCTGCACCTCGGAAAACCTTGCGTAGAAACTGTTAAGGAAAACTTAACCAATCCAACTGAAATCAGCCCAGAACCATCTTACGCTAAACCACTAACAGCTGCAAAACCAATATCTCCGGATCAAGCACCAACAACCAGCAACAACAACAACAAAACGAATGCCGAAAAATACGAACATACAATAACGACCGATAAGAGTAAGACACAAACTGGAACATCTGACCGCGAGCAGCAGGAAAGTACTACGGATGAGGACATGGACATGAACGACAACGCGAAAGAAGACAAACGGATCGAACCTCAAATTGCAGTGGACAACACTGGCAATCTTTCGTCCCCTAGAAAAAGGATCTGAACACGCAGCAGAAAGCTGCGTCTGAACGAGACAAAAAACTTGACTTAGTTGTTTTTTTTAATTTATTGTAAAAAAACGAACAATCGGCCTCGTCGAGCTACCGCATTCGGGCCTAAATAAATATATTAATTATAAAAAAACGCACATCCTTCAGTTAGAAAGAAATCAGTTTCGGTGTTTATGTAGAGCTTTTGACTGCATGTATTCTACTCACACGACGAGCCTTGATGTAATAGCTGGAGTGCTTGCTCTTTCCGAACCATTCTATGAGCTCTCACTCTGATTTCTGATACGCAGTGAAGTAATGAATCCACTCGTAATCACAACATCGAAGTATTGCAAATGTCCCCCTTCAATGACTATTTAACGCTACCTAGTCCATCAATACTAAATTCTGGTTAAATTATACCATTGCAGTTTAAAAACTCATAGATTGCTTTTAATCTAACCATGAACCATCTCACGTATGGAATCCCTGACCATCTGCGATCGTCGATTACATAAGCTATTTTTTGGCTAAGTATAATCATATCGAGACAAACAGTACTTCACAGATGGATCAAGTATTGATGGGTCAACAGGTTTCGGAGTATTCAACAAGAATCATTATTTTTTTGCAAATCCGAAGAGCCATGTTGTGTCTATGTTGTAGAACTGGCAGCAGTGCGTCCATTGTGCTCTCGGTCTAGTAAAGGTTCTGCCTTCTGCCAATTACGGAAAACCGAGGAGATTTGAAACAGAGGAGAGTTGAAACAGTGCCCATTACTAGCGAAACAGTACCGCTAGGAATAAAACAATAATGCATTTGTTTTATTTATATCGTGCCAACAAACCCTCCAATACACGCCAACTACGTTAAATGAGTGGTTGAGTATTTACGGTAAACACACTACAAAAAATGAGCCAAAGTAAGTTTTCGTTATTTTCTTCAAATTGGTATAAATAAGATATTAAGTGATGTTCAATCATGAAAATATCACTATTATGTAGGGTTAACATTTATTAATTGTATTTATTTCTATCCTTGCGATGTTTAAATTGTAAATTCAAGCCTTACTTCTCAACCTAGGAGAGTTAAAACACCTTGTTTCAACTCTCCTCGATGATGAACTTCTAGTCTTATTGCAATATTAACGTCCCTGGACAAATAATAATAATAATCAAGATTATTATTTCCTGAATTGACAACAGTGATCAACATTCTCAATTTATTAGATCTAGATCATTTAAAACCACAGAATATGCATTTGTTCTAATTGTTTACTCCTATCAGCTTCTGAAGCTTGGAGCGAAGTGACCATAATCTAAAATGAACTAAATACTACCGACATGGATACCAAATTACCTGTTTTCTTAACCCGTATCACTTGTAGTCATAAATAGTATCACTGGTCATATCAACCATTTTAATACATGTAGAATGTTCTAGGGGAAGTGGTTGGAAAATAATACATAACTAATTATATGATAAATGGGTTTCAAATTTCTTGATTTTACAGTTATAGTTAATTAGTGGTGCGGTATAGAATCTTACTGTTATTACTGTTGGGATAAGTGCAGAAATTCTTGCATTTGTAACCAAAATCTAACATAAATTTTCAAAACAAGTGTCAGTTTATACATAGATATACACTGTGAAACATATTGATAAGAATGCATGTCATTGTAAGGAATCATCTTAGTGTGAACGAATAAAAATGACACAATTGCAACATTTGATGCTTTAGAAAACGTTTTGATAATATTTAAAGTAAGGGACACTAATTACGTAAGGCATTTTTAGAACATTCCAACCTCCCCCTCCCCCCCCCCCCCCCGATAATAATTCGTAAGATTTTGACGAGCTCCCCCTCGCCCCTACATAAGATCTTATCATGATTTTCGTAATTAAAAAATCATATTGTTAATTCATATTATAAGACAGCGAAAACGATACTATTTCAAGAAAATTCATGATAAAATTTAACTGCATTCATCTGTAGTAACCTTATTTGCATCCTAGTAGAAGAACTATTGGGTGATATTTATTAAATCCAATCTGGTCCATATAATCTGCTTCGCTATATTCCACTTCCTTTGAATCTATTTTCTTGTGATGCAGAGCTCAAAAGAATTTATAATCTGTTTTGCAATGAATTTATTCTGAGCTCCAACTGTGACGATTATCGTACGCATAGCTCCGACATCTTCGAATTTTCTTGAAGTAAAATACAGTTCACACTCTGGAAATATTCGGCCCACAAGATCTGTCACAATCGCATGACAACATTTTCCGAATACCTTGCGGTTTGAACAAAAACTATGAATAGAAGGATATTGGACCATCAACACGAAGAGTGTCAGCACTTCTTAACTTGTAAGGCATACTGTGACCCCAGTTCCCGAACAGAACAATGTGCCACCAAGCGTCAAGAAATTGATGTAACTGCTCTAACACCATCGACAATTAAGACGCTCCTCACGATGGCAACAATAAACAAAATTACATAATTAATTAATACATAATTATTGTGTAAAGAATATTTTTCATATTGATTTCATTTTCATACTTTTTATGATATTACGTAAGAGAGAACAAACCCTCCCTCCCCCTCAGATAAGAATTTGTAAGATATTTTGAAACTCCCCTTCCCCCATATGCCCTTACGTAATCAGTGTATGGCCCCTAACTGGTTACTTGTTTCAACTCGCATTCATTGCTGTTTCAACTTACCTTGGCATGAGGAGAGTTGAAAGAAAGAGAACACTGTTACCAAAATCAATATACTGATGCTTTGTTGTTGATTTTTACCAGTTATTCTGATGTAAATTAATAAAGCATAAACAGAAGTAAAAAAATTCAAAATAAGCAATCATCGAACGACAGTTTTTATTCGATTTATCTAACAAAAACAAAAAACTGTTTCAACCCTCCTCGGTCTCCCCTACTTAATTTTTTCGGACCGTCTCAGCTTTATTGAGGCTTCCCAATGAATGAAACCTTCCAAGACTGGTCGACCAGTTATTCCACGTGACATTTGCGTGGGTCCCGGACCATTGCTCGATTCAAGGCAATGAAAAAGCGAACGAATACGCATAAAAAGATGCTACCAAAGGACATATACTTAGTCGGGAGCTAAATGGCTTATCGTGGAAGTGGGGCAAAATGGAACGAGATGGGAACCAAAGGGCTTAAATGAGTTGCGGTGCTAAATGGCACCGGGCAGAGATCCAAAGGGCTCAAGAAGGTGTGGTGCTAAAACAAAAGAAGAATCAGTACCGAGAGAACTTTCTTCACCAGGGAACTCTCTATCGGCATTAGCTAGATTCACCGCTAGGGACTAGACTGAGTAGACCGCGACGAGACATCACTAGTCGCGGGTCGTCAGGGCACCAGCGAGCCGGATGACCTGCTCCACCCGAATCGCCGAACTGACCGCGATACCTGGGTGGTTGGCTCGGCCGAGGAGGACTCAGGCTCTGGGTTCTGAGCAAAAGCAATAGTTTTTAGCGGGTCGGGTGGCAGCCCAAACCCGTTCCCTGAGAAGTTAGGGTTTTGTACTTTTTTCCCCTGCAATCTCAGGGCTTTTTTGAAAGTTTTTTTTGCCATTTTAAAACACAAATACACACACATTCAAACATTGTCCCAATTTGTTGAGCTGAGTAGATTGGTATATGAGACTCGGCCATCCGGGCCTCGGAAAATGTTTTCAAAGTTTGAGCGAATTCTAAATATTTCTTTTGATAGAAATTATAATCAATTTTGGAAACATTCAATTTACTGACGAAGACATTATGGCTGCCATAAGCAAGTTAAAGTCATCTTCATCGGTGGGGCCAGATGGGATTCCTTCCATTATACTGAAAAAATGCGCAAGCGCATTGTGTACACCTTTTCGACTAATCTTCAACCAATCACTGTCGCAATCAGTGTTTCCCGTGTGTTGGAAAAAATCAGTAATGTTTCCCGTTTTTAAAAAAGGTGATAAGCAAAATGTTGCGAACTATCGTGGTATAACCTCGCTCTGCGCTGGATCAAAGTTGTTTGAGATCCTAGTAGGAAATATGCTCTTTCGTGAGACCAAAGCATACATATCGAAGGACCAACATGGTTTTTTGCAGGCAGGTCAACAACCACCAATCTAGCCCAATTTACATCGTACTGTATTAAAAACATCGAAGATGGATCACAAGTAGACACTATATACACTGATCTTAAAGCTGCCTTCGATCGTGTAGACCACTCTCTTCTTCTGGCAAAGATCGAGCGACTGGGTGCTCCATCAAATTTTACAGGATGGCTTAAATCATATCTCGTAGATCGTTCTCTGTCCGTGAAATTAGGAAGTAACGTGTCATATAGCTTCATCAACTTGTCGGGTGTACCTCAAGGGAGCAATCTCGGACCGTTGCTTTTTTCTTTATTCTTCAACGACGTCTGCTATGTTATACCCCCAGGGTGCAAACTCATATATGCTGATGATCTCAAACTCTTTCTCATTGTGCGGTCAATAGAGGACTGCATCGAACTTCAGCGACAACTAGATGCTTTCTGTAACTGGTGTAATCGCAACTTGTTGGCTCTCAGTGTGTCCAAATGCTCTATAATATCTTTCACGCGCAGAAAAAATCCAATTCTCTGGAGCTACAACATCGTCGGCCAATTGCTAGAGAGAGTGTCAGTTATCAGAGACCTTGGTGTACTCCTGGACTCGCAACTGACATTCAGAAACCATTACTCTCACGTTATAGCACAGGGAAATAGAAACCTTGGCTTCATAATAAGAATCGCCAACGAGTTTACTGATCCATATTGTCTGCGGGCATTGTATTTTTCACTTGTTCGGTCTGTCCTGGAAGCTTCCGCAGCCATTTGGTGTCCTTATACGAGCATTTGGACTAACAGAATTGAAGCAGTACAAGCAAGATTCCTCCGCTTTGCTCTTAGAAATTTGCCGTGGCGTAACCCAACAGAGCTACCACCATACATTGATCGCTGTCGTCTGCTCGATATGAAAACTCTGGCAAAAAGGCGAAATACATCCAGAGCGATATTTGTTGGGAAAATATTGACTGGCCAAATGGATGCCCCAGATATTCTCTCACAAATCAACATTAACGTACCCCCCAGAAACCTTAGATCACGTAACTTTTTAAGATTAGACTTTCAGCGCACCGAGTACGGTCAGAACGAACCCATAAGGGCGATGTGTAATGTTTTCAATAGTGTGTATGACCATTTCGATTTTTATGTTTCTAGTGATGTTTTCAAGAATAGACTTAGGAGATTGACTTAGCTTATAAGATGATGTGAAAATATTTCTGTAATGTTATTGAAATGCTGTATACCTTGTATGTAATTTTGTTAATTTGTAGTGTTAGTTCATTGTTATTGTAGGAAAAACATGCGAAAAGATTATGGGTTTTTACGCGCATTCGAGGTCTGCTTCTGAAGTGAACCTTGAAATGGGCTTTTCCCATACAACAACATTAAATTTCATGTAGACCAACATGGGTCAGATGAAAAATGAAAATAAATAAATAAAACGTTCCATTAGAAACTCAATTTTGTAAAGACATAGTATGTAGTTCATTGACTTAAAAACTATCAGCAAGGTTCTCCAAGCTTGTTTTATAACATGTATTGCGTAAATAACAAATCCGTAAATGAGAAAAATTGTCTGTATTATACACTAACATATAATAGCTCATTGAGATAAAACTATCAGCAATAGTCTAGAAATGTCTCACTTATATAAATACTAATTTCATAATAAATCCGAAGAGGATAAATTTTCTGTATTGATATTTTAGTTCCTTCCATGAGAAACTATCTACGGTCTTCTAGAATTTTTTTGCCCACTACAAATACTAGATTTTTTTGCCCACTTCAGATTCAAATAACTTAAGGTTACGATAGATTTAAATTTTTCGACATAATTGTAATTTTCAGTGTTTGTAGTACATGCACCGACTCTTTTAGTCGTAGAAAATTCAAAATTTGGTCGAATATAAATGCAGTAGTAGTAGTACAGTAGTCTAGATAGCCTAAAAAAATAGTAGCTTGTAATATTTTCCAAATTTTTTGAGCGACTGCTAAGATGTAACGAGATGGAAATAACGTTCCTCGATTTTCGATGTCTGGGTGTTAGATTGTTAAAATGATGACTAACAAGACCCCATTCCACACCTCTTGGTTTCGAACCGAGCATATCAGCACAAGGTGCAATGTTTCGTCCTTCGAACATCTTGCTCTCATGTATTTTGTTTTTGACGCATTTATTACCATTTATTACCGCCTTTATTGCAAAACGATATTGAACAGTAGATAAGACCCCATCACATCACTCGATCCATTGTCGATTTGATCAAATATGTCGGTTTAACCGGGAACCCATATTCGTGAATTATATCCCATAGGTGATGTCGATCGATTGTATCATATACGGCTTTGAAATCTATAAACAGGTGACACGTTGTATTCGCAGCATTTTAAAGAGACTAGTCGAATCGAGAATATTTCATTTGTAGAGATTCTTGTCCTAGTAAAACCTTCTTTTGTATTTCCCAACGAACTTCTTTTCTCTCAGTGATAGGAGGCGGTGAACACAGTGTAGACGGCATTTAGCAATGTGATTGACCGGTACTCGCAGCAATCCAGCTTTGTCATAGACGGGACAAATGTACTACCCCCTCATTATTCTATACGAAGAGTAAACTGAACGAATTCCTATTCCAAACGTTCAAGCCAGTAATAGAAACTATAGCGAATTCATCGCCCAAAAAGTTAAATAATCTGTAGGGAAGCATACATCTGCAAAAACAAACACTGATGAGCATGAGCATGAGCATGAGCATGATGATCGTACAATTCGTAGTTGCTACTCCGTGATTGACCAGAACTAGCGAAATTGCACAGAGAATCAACGAATGGGGCCTGGGAGTAGCTATCCATTCTCAATGTGCACGTTTCGAGAGTTCTATACTTTGAAAAGCCAATAACGGCGCTGGCCACGTCCTTACAGTCATCGGGGAAGGAAAGGAATGTTAGTGTGATAAACGTTGTTACGGAGACCGTGTATACCTCTGCATCTCCACGTTTGCCACGGGAAGGTGTTTTTGTTAGTAGGGTGGGGTAAAGAGTTAGACACAATCTGGATTCACCTTTATAAGTGATGCGATCCGTGTCTTTTTCAGAACTGTTATCATCTGTTATACCTTCAACTATAACATCGCAGGAACTCTACTACAACGCGTTGACCACGTGAAGGATCTAGGAGTCATTCTTGATGATAAGCTAACGTATACTCATCACGTCTCAGCGACCATCGACAGAGCCAATCGTTTGCTGGGATTTATTTTCAAAATATTCAACGAATTTCGAGATCCTCTATGCTTCAAGGCTCTTTATTGCTCATTGGTGCGCCCGCAGTTGGAATTTGCAAACGTCGTTTGGTGCCCGTATCAAGCTACGTGGAGCCTTAGGATCGAAGCAGTCCAGCGTAAATTCATACGATATGCGTTACGTGAATTGCCGTGGAACGATCCATTAAACCTGCCACCGTACGAGGACCGTTGTCGTCTTTTAGGACTTAATACTTTAACACACCGGAGACATGCAGCGCAAGCTACCTTCGTGTCAAAGATTCTGCTGGCTGAATATGATGATCCGGAGCTACTAGCGCAAATCAACCTCTACGCGCCTACCCGTTCTCTTCGCCCTCGAGCCCTGCTGCATTCTGAAATGCGCAGCACTAACTACGCTACCAATAGTCCAATTTTAGCGCTTCAACGAGTTTGCTGAAATTTTCGACTTCGTCATGAACTCTTCGCAGTTTCGTCGTCGTGTATTGTCACTATTTTAATTATGTTTAGTTTACCTTAGTTTAGTATAGTTCATTAAGACAAATTGTCAGTTGGACTTTTTTTATACAAATACAAATGTGTTAATTGATCTGGGCAGCCGGCTGCCGAGAATTGATGATAGATTTATCGTTTATTGAATTAATTCAGAAATGCTTGGTTTGTAAAAAAAATGCAACTTCAACTCCGGACAGCCGACTGTCGGGAGTGTTGCTTGTGTTTAATTGAATCAACCGTCGACGATTTTAATATTCCTTGCTTCTGTGTTCCGGTGAAGCACAACATTCCACGAACAATACGATATATGAAAAAGCGATTAGCGATTACCTTTACTTCTTGAAGACATTTTTCGAAAAATATATGCTTATTCCTTGAAGGGTTCGTAGTATAAATATAGGTATAATTAATCGTGTGTAAACTTTGGTATTTATTATTAAAAGAAATGAAAAAAATGACAATTATGTATTAGTTTCTTTCTCCATGAATGATTTGATTGGATGTGAACTCTTATGCTACCATTATTCGCGCGCGTTGTTATGCTAACTAAAATTCATTTTGAATGGAATAAAAACAGTACTACCTAATTACCTGAAACGACCGACTTTATATGTCGAACATACAACCGATGACGCGCGCGTGTTTTTATGTTAATAACTAGAACAATATTACAAGAACGAAGAAAAGTATTTCACTAATTTAAAACCACAATAAACTAATATCAGTAAAAGCAGAAGATGCAAGAAATAACGAAGCGCCCTGATGCTGTCGCCCTATGCGACAATAATCGGGATCCAATATCACCAGGGCACCAGCGAGCCGGATGACCTGCTCTACCCGAATCGCCGAACTGACCTCGATACCTGGGTGGTTGGCTCGGCCGAGGAGGACTCAGGCTCTGGGTTCTGAGCAAAAGCAATAGTTTTTAGCGGGTCGGGTGGCAGCCCAAACTCGTTCCCTGATAAGTTAGGGTTTTGTTTTTTTTTTCCCCTGCAATCTCAGGGCTTTTTTGAAAGTTTTTTTTTTGCCATTTTAAAACACAAATACACACACATTCAAACATTGTCCCAATTTGTTGAGCTGAGTAGATTGGTATATGAGACTCGGCCATCCGGGCCTCGGAAAATGTTTTCAAAGTTTGAGCGAATTCTAAATATTTATTTTGATAGAAATATAAAACGTTCCATTAGAAACTCAATTTTGTAAAGACATAGTATGTAGTTCATTGACTTAAAAACTATCAGCAAGGTTCTCCAAACTTGTTTTATAACATGTATTGCGTAAATAACAAATCCGTAAATGAGAAAAATTGTCTGTATTATACACTAACATATAATAGCTCATTGAGATAAAACTATCAGCAATAGTCTAGAAATGTCTCACTTATATAAATACTAATTTCATAATAAATCCGA
This sequence comes from Topomyia yanbarensis, assembly GCF_030247195.1. Taxonomy (NCBI): domain Eukaryota; kingdom Metazoa; phylum Arthropoda; class Insecta; order Diptera; family Culicidae; genus Topomyia; species Topomyia yanbarensis. The sequence goes on from NC_080670.1 coordinate 111,108,753, forward strand.
AGAGGATAAATTTTCTGTATTGATATTTTAGTTCCTTCCATGAGAAACTATCTACGGTCTTCTAGAATTTTTTTGCCCACTACAAATACTAGATTTTTTTGCCCACTTCAGATTCAAATAACTTAAGGTTACGATAGATTTAAATTTTTCGACATAATTGTAATTTTCAGTGTTTGTAGTACATGCACCGACTCTTTTAGTCGTAGAAAATTCAAACTTTGGTCGAATATAAATGCAGTAGTAGTAGTACAGTAGTCTAGATAGCCTAAAAAAATAGTAGCTTGTAATATTTTCCAAATTTTTTGAGCGACTGCTAAGATGTAACGAGATGGAAATAACGTTCCTCGATTTTCGATGTCTGGGTGTTAGATTGTTAAAATGATGACTAACAAGACCCCATTCCACACCTCTTGGTTTCGAACCGAGCATATCAGCACAAGGTGCAATGTTTCGTCCTTCGAACATCTTGCTCTCATGTATTTTGTTTTTGACGCATTTATTACCATTTATTACCGCCTTTATTGCAAAACGATATTGAACAGTAGATAAGACCCCATCACATCACTCGATCCATTGTCGATTTGATCAAATATGTCGGTTTAACCGGGAACCCATATTCGTGAATTATATCCCATAGGTGATGTCGATCGATTGTATCATATACGGCTTTGAAATCTATAAACAGGTGACACGTTGTATTCGCAGCATTTTAAAGAGACTAGTCGAATCGAGAATATTTCATTTGTAGAGATTCTTGTCCTAGTAAAACCATCTTTTGTATTTCCCAACGAACTTCTTTTCTCTCAGTGATAGGAGGCGGTGAACACAGTGTAGACGGCATTTAGCAATGTGATTGACCGGTACTCGCAGCAATCCAGCTTATCCCCTTTGTCATAGACGGGACAAATGTACTACCCCCTCATTATTCTATACGAAGAGTAAACTGAACGAATTCCTATTCCAAACGTTCAAGCCAGTAATAGAAACTATAGCGAATTCATCACCCAAAAAGTTAAATAATCTGTAGGGAAGCATACATCTGCAAAAACAAACACTGATGAGCATGAGCATGAGCATGAGCATGATGATCGTACAATTCGTAGTTGCTACTCCGTGATTGACCAGAACTAGCGAAATTGCACAGAGAATCAACGAATGGGGCCTGGGAGTAGCTATCTATTCTCAATGTGCACGTTTCGAGAGTTCTATACTTTGAAAAGCCAATAACGGCGCTGGCCACGTCCTTACAGTCATCGGGGAAGGAAAGGAATGTTAGTGTGACAAACGTTGTTACGGAGACCGTGTATACCTCTGCATCTCCACGTTTGCCACGGGAAGGTGTTTTTGTTAGTAGGGTGGGGTAAAGAGTTAGACACAATCTGGATTCACCTTGATAAGTGATGCGATCTGTGTCTTTTTCAGAACTGTTATTATGTGTTAATTGATCTGGGCAGCCGGCTGCCGAGAATTGATGATAGATTTATCGTTTATTGAATTAATTCAGAAATGCTTGGTTTGTAAAAAAAATGCAACTTCAACTCCGGACAGCCGACTGTCGGGAGTGTTGCTTGTGTTTAATTGAATCAACCGTCGACGATTTTAATATTCCTTGCTTCTGTGTTCCGGTGAAGCACAACATTCCACGAACAATACGATATATGAAAAAGCGATTAGCGATTACCTTTACTTCTTGAAGACATTTTTCGAAAAATATATGCTTATTCCTTGAAGGGTTCGTAGTATAAATATAGGTATAATTAATCGTGTGTAAACTTGGTATTTATTATTAAAAGAAATGAAAAAATGACAATTATGTATTAGTTTCTTTCTCCATGAATGATTTGATTGGATGTGAACTCTTATGCTACCATTATTCGCGCGCGTTGTTATGCTAACTAAAATTCATTTTGAATGGAATAAAAACAGTACTACCTAATTACCTGAAACGACCGACTTTATATGTCGAACATACAACCGATGACGCGCGCGTGTTTTTATGTTAATAACTAGAACAATATTACAAGAACGAAGAAAAGTATTTCACTAATTTAAAACCACAATAAACTAATATCAGTAAAAGCAGAAGATGCAAGAAATAACGAAGCTGCTGTCGCCCTATGCGACAATAATCGGGATCCAATATCACTATGCTCCTGACGAAGTACGGTCAACATGGCAATCAGTAACATACCGCGTGCACCACACAAAAGTGCATGAAAGTACGCAACACAACGAGAACAACCACTACAATGAACATGACCACATCTGCAAAAACAAACACTGATATTTAAAAACTACAAAGCATGCATAGTTATGCATGGACCAAAAGCCATTTTCAAAATCTTTCTCGATTTAACAAAAGCTTTCACTACACCGAACATAGTTTGAATGATGATACATATGCATACAATGCTGAAATATGCTTTCGAAAAAGTGATTTTGCGTAAATATTTGGGAGAAAAACATAGAATGAAGAAGTTTTCTTCCAAACATTTACACAAAATCAAATTTTGGGAAGCATATTTCAGCAGGCAGTCGCGGAAGAACATAAAATGGAGAATCACTAATTTATGTACCAATAATTCACGCAAGTTGACATCATAAGCCTGATAAAAATAAACAGCAGTGTTTGAATTGCGCGTTTATTTCCCCGGCGGCAGTTTATCGTCTTTTTACATTTCTTATAAAAGAAATGTATAGAATTCGCTCAAACTTTCAAGATTTTTTCCGAGGCCCGGAGGGCCGAGTCTTATATACCAATCGACTTAATTTGTTTTTGATTCTGATGTTTAGTTTCCAAGATATGAATGTTTGAATGCGTAAAAATGGCATTTTTTGCAGTTTTTTTGAATTATCTGTCGAAATTGACAATATAGATTAACAATTTATATGTTTTTCGATAGCTTCAACGAATACCTTTGAACAAGCTATAGATTGTTGAAATCGGACTATTATCAAAAAAGATATTTAACATTAAATGCGGACGAAAGATTTTTATCATTTCCCATTGTCAGAAATATGAACAAAAACATGTAATCTATTATTAACGCCAAAACGGCTTATTTTAGGTCAATAGTATCTTCAGAGAATTTAATGGAAGCAATATGCCCTTTCTTTTGGTATTGTGTTTTTGCTGATTAATCCCCCCATAAGTGAGATATTTTCATAAATTTTCTTGGAAGTGATTATATCGAAATGATGCCTTCAGCAAATTTGTAGCTCTTACTTTTACGAATAACTTTACTGAAGACTTTAAATATCTATTTTGAATACTTTAAAAGTTATGGCTTGTTGTTCGTTGATTACTCTTTGTCGCCTATTTATTGTTCAATATAGTAATAATCCATTGAAATAAGCCAAACATTATTTCGATAAAACGAATTTTGTATTTCATTTTACTATCTACAACCGCTAGAAATAATCACCGAACACTTCCAAGTTGTCTGGAAGGAACTTGATAACTTATCAGTACAAAAATGTTCATTTGTGCGAACCTTCTGACTGCAATTTTTCTAACTTATGACCATCGGATCGATCTGAAACATATCGGAAAATGAAAAGCGAAGTAAATAACTCCAAGCAACGGCGTAGCCAAGAGAAGGTTTTGGGGTTTAACACCATACAACTCCCCCCACCCCCACCACACAAAAAAGAATTGGATTGAAGTTGAAAATTTATTGATGCAGACTGATTTAATTCAATATTACAATAACAATTATCTGATCCGTAGATTGATTACCTGTTGTTGTAAACATCATGAGGACTTTTGATAAATTGTCGGAATGGGGTCTTGATATGTAATTGATCTAGTAGTCTTGATTTCACAGTTGTCTAATGTCTATTATAACACATTGAAACCCCGATTTTATCAGCCAAATATGAACATATGTTTGATGGGCTCTAGCAGACGAACAAGACTGAATTCGAGTAAATCCTTTCTGGAGCATGTTTTCCTTATCACGAAGATATGCGAAATATGCGAAAATAAAAAGATCATCATAATCAGAAATAGTTATCAGACTACAACAAAGGGACGAGAAGAATATTTTAACAGCTTCAGTTTATTATAAAGCAAAAAATTGCCCGATTTAGTCAATGTCCCCATTTTGTCAGCCTAAAATACACCATGAGACTGATAAAATGGGTCTTTATTGTATGTATTATTCGCTGTGTTTCACATTAATAGGTACATTTCTTTTTTGGAGATTTTTTTTATCGCATCGAACTACAACAATTTTTAGGGAGTTTTCAAGGGGTTATTTTATAGACTTCTTCCAAAATTTGGCTAACCTATTCCAATTCGTATACCAATTAATTGGTATACTCAAGGGTTTATATGTTGCAGATAGAAAAAATACTGAAATTTTCAGCTTTTTCCTACACAATATTAGGAAAGCTTATTAAACAATCTATCCTAATAAGTTTGTGAAAATTATAAACTATTTGAAATTTTTTAATAGTTTTATTTTTTATTTAACCGTGATTCTTTAATAAATAGTGACCATCGCTTCACAACGTAGTCTATTTTTCATGGCTTGCGGTGAGCACGATTTCTCGAATTGCTGAACTGAAAATTATGGAATAGAAATTAATTTTAAGTATTCTTTACAGATTTAGCTCGCCGCGCAGATAACTCTGAATTAGACCCGCTGGTGCCCTAAGACGATTTCGCTAGATTTTCAGAGCACTGTGCACCCAGTGCATTAACGCAAGTGACGGAAGGTTATCGAAAAGTTTCGTGAAAATGAAAAAGTAATGATGATGATTTTCCCAAACGGTTCGTTTTCGAGAGGTTTTTATTTGTTCTGTGACATTAGGATTAGCGATAATAATTCAAATCAAGGATACTACTAGGAAGTTTCCTTTAGAAAAAGTCGATGTCGAAGTAAAATTTGGAACTTCAGAGATAGCGTGATATCAGGAAGTCCGATTTCATTTCAACGCTTTTTTGTGAAAAGAGCGATACTTACAAATGTAAACATAAGGCTTTTTTCATACATGCGAATGAGGGCTTTGAAAAGCAACAAATTAACCTAAAAATTTGGATTCTACGATATTGCTTTCTTAAACTACAGCAAAAAATACAACGGGCGAAACTGAATTTTTGTTTGTTTACTTAAAGTTTCTCCCTCCACGTTCAATGCAAACAAACAGAGCGATACTTTTTTTGCTAGCAGTTTAGAGGCGAAACTGTTTTTCGTATTTTTTTAGGATTATCAAGCTGATACCAGCTATAAATAGTAACAATGATCGCTATTGAAAAAACCCGGACGAAATCGGTGGTGTAAAACGGTAGTTATTGTAAAAAACGTAAGGGCGATACTTCAATGCTGATAGGTGGGACCGAAAAAGTAAACAATCGCCAAAGGGGCGATACTATCATTTTGTCAATTTCAATAGCAAAAACAAATTTTAATTTAATAATTTCAAATACTTTATGAAGTTTTGGGTTTCGATCACTAAATTATGCAATCTAGGATGTAAAAAAACACAATAGTTCTGGAAATATTCACTGTTGATTTTCTTTGAATGGTGTCGCCCTTTTCAAGAAAAAATGTTGATTTCTTAGTTCTCAGTCGCGTTGGAAATTTGAGTAAAGTATAAACTTTAAATCGATTCAAAAAAAATTTCGATTTTTTTGGCTCAGTACAATATATAACCCCTTTAGGAAAATTCAGTTTTCCCACCACAATTTAAATATTTTATTAACAGAGCATTAACAATAATTCGTTGGTATGTCTATTTTATGGGCCATTTTTTCGCTTTCCCATTGATTTGGTTTGAGATTTCTAGCACTGATGTTGTCCTATGCTGATTTGAGCGATTCTCTGCCACTATCCCATGTAGTATGTGTTATCAAAACATTGCGAAGCATCAAGTTCTAAATGTTCTCAAACGATATAATATCCGAAGAGAGTGATAAGAGTTATAAGAAATGTCTCATCACACTGTTAGGTGGATTAAACACGTTTTTTCTTCATTAGCGAGTGGGTAACCAAATTTTTACCTCACAAGAACTTGCGAAAAGATTCTGACAATGCAGTATAGAAGCTCCACCTCAATGGCATCCCTTATTATTGTATACCCAGGCAGTTTATTGGCTATAATAACATATAAGAAAGAATTTCTATCTAATAATTCTATCAGTATTTATTCACATACTTTCCTGTATGGCTATGTGCAATTTATGACTGGTTATATTATTGACATATCATAACTGTAACTATATATGTATATAAAAGTTAGCGCAAGAAATTTCTAATTGAAATTTTCAAATCAACAGTCAGACTATAGAAATCATCAATGGGGAAACATGTGGCTCTGCATAAACAACCATGCGGTAGCATGCGGCTAACCGACATTTGTGATTTCTTACCTCGTTCACCATTGTTCTATATGATCGTTGTAAAGTCAGACCGGACTAAGTAGCAAAATCTCAAAAGATGAGATGATGATAGGATTGAATCAAGAATTTCTTCTTCAGTTACCTTTCATTTGCGCCAGATTTGAAAAATATTATCATTAGCATGAATTATGAAATGAATCAATTGAGAATAATACCGTAAAGAATGCAAAGATTCAATCTTTGTACACGTTTTTCTCTGTATCAATGTAATATCGCTTAGTCTGGTCTGGCACAAAACCGACATCATGCATGCGCGTGCGCTTTGTATTCATTTTCACTGAAGTTAGAATGGACATACGGCATTTGGTAAAAATGCGGCTGCAAATATGGGTATTTCATCAACTTTACTAAAATATGAATAACTCAAAAACGAAGCATCGTAGCTATGTAATGTAAGCGAACGAAAAATTCTACACAAAGCAAGCTACAATCCTATGCAATAATCTGGGGTGCTTTTGAATAAAATAGCAGAGATATTTTGGTTCGAACTAGAAAATGCTAGCCGCGAACTAGAAAATTTTAAAAGTTTAGTTATACCAAAAAAATAGCTTAATTGCTTGCGCAACTTTAAACGAGAGGGATTGTTGATATCTTTTACGTAAAAGTTTTAAAAATTCAGGAAAGCGCCGCAGCCGATCCTGTAACCTTTCGCCTTAAGGTAAGAAAAATATGCTCAAGAAAGGGTTTACTCAAATTCAGCCTTGTTCGTCTGCTAGAGCCCATCAAACATATTTTCATTTGAGACTGACAAAATCGAGGGCTAATCAAATGGGGTCTTCACTGTATTGTAATAAATTGGCAGTATTCGAAGAAGTTTCTTGTGGACGACTGTAGAATGACTTTGTTTCTACTTACTTAGGGTCAGCGGCGTAGCTATAAATTCGGTTTGGTGAAAATCGAACTTAATCTCCAAATGGCATAATTCCGAAACTGTCATATTTGAAGTTTTAAAATTATGGAGAATTATTTTTTCAAGAAATAGTAACAGAGTTTGTTTCTTTAGCGAATTTGTTGAGACTATTTACGAAATGTTCCTTAATCTATTTTTTTAGCTTGAACAATTTTTTATTGCGAGCCTCACAAACTCAAGCTTTGGATAAAATGTAAAATTTATTGTTTATAAATAGTAGAAGATCATAAACAGTAAAATCATAATATTTCATTTTAAAGGTACAAATAGCCTAAAATATGTTGATACCCTGAACACATGGAGCCTTCATGTCTTCAACAAAGAAGTTTGTAATACCATTCCCAGCTCATCAAAATTGATCAGAACCTGCTAGAGTCGAACGAAAAAAGCGCCATTTTTCATAAGTTTTACTCTACTTTCGGAAAGTGATATCCTCGTTATTAATCATATTACGTTTTCGTCTCAACTCTACGCATTCCCAAAATAAAGACATGTTCAGCAAATATTGAATGCTGTGCAAATTTTTGGTGAGCAGTTCTATGTTGCATGTTCATATGTTTCCAACCTCGCTTCCTTTTAAAAAAGACCCTAATCCATATTACAGTACATCCATTCAAAAGTGAGCTCAATATGATAGGAAATCTGAGGATTATGATTGATTTCAGAACTCTAGAATAAGTGTCTATTGCATTGTTTTCAGGCAGGTATTTGATATTGATGTGATTAGACAACTGTTAGATCAAGACCAATAGATCTGTTACAGGTCAGGGTCCCATTCCCACAACTTTTCAAAAGTCCTCACGATGTTTAAAACAACAGGTTATCAATGTACTAATTGGATTATTATTATTGTAATATTGAATGAAGTCAGTCAGCATCAATGAATTAATCCATCAATCCAATTATTTTTTTGAGTGCGTGGCAAAGGGTGAGGTTGAATCCTGAAGCCTTCTCTTGGCTACGCCGTTGCTTGGAGTTATTTATATAGCTTTTCATTTTCTAAGATATGTTTCAGATCGATCCGATGTTTGTAACTTAGAAACTTTACAATCATCAGGTTCGCGCAAATGAATGTAGACAACTTGGAATTGTTCGGCGGTTATTTCTAGCGATTCAAGAAAGAAAAAGGAAATACGGAATTCGTTTTACATTTCTTACAAAAGAAATGTATAGGATTCGCTCAAACTTTGAAAACTTTTTCCGAGGCCCGGAGGGCCGAGTCTCATATACCAATCGACTCAGCTCGACAAATTGAGACAATGTCTGTATGTGTGTGTGTGTATGTGTGTATGTATGTATGTACAAAATGTCATGTAATTATCTCAGCAATGGCTAAACCGATCTTAATGAAATTAGTTTCAAATGAAAGGCCTAACGTTACGATTTGACACTATTATTTTTAATTTTCGATATGTTGTTTACTTTCTGAGATATGGGCGATTTTGTCAAAACACAGCCGGTTTTTCGCAAATAACTTTCAAACAATACAATTTTATCCCACAAACTGTACATAAAGCTTGTAGAAATACCTTTCTAACAAGCTATAGATTGTCTAAATCCGTGCACGAGCGGCGGAGATATTGAACATTTTGTATTTTTAGTCCGCGCTTACCAATTTCCCCTAACTAAAATGAGATGGTTTCATACAGAGTATTGCTTTACTGGTGTTTTAGGGGCAAAACTAAACCGATTTTGAATATCGGGGTATGAAAACACATCTACGTGATTCAAGAAATTCGATGTTGAGAACATTTTGTGAATTACCTTTATAATAAATTAACTATTTCTCAAAAATCAATACCGTGCAGAGCCCATCCACCAATAGGCCTCCATTTACCGATCAATTTGACGGCGAGATTGTGTTGACTCGAGTATTGCACGGATTTTAGAAATTATAAATAAAGTGAAATATGGAAATAGTACGTAGAACATCAATATAATATACACTTTCATTATTCATCTTTTCATATTTTTCTTAAAAATTATATTTGAATGCTGTATTAAATCCGTTGCCATTTTACCGCTTTTTTCTCTTACCTCAAAGCCAACTGTTAATAAACTGTGTAAGGACAATATTCCTAAGTGAATTATATCGAAACCGAATGAATAAAGTCTGCAACACATGTTTGGAGCTAATTTGTCGGTAATAAAAAATTATAAACCTAGAATTTTCGGCAAATGGATATCTATTACTTGTAGTGATCGGTGAATGGCACTTTAGAATTGTTGGGCTTTTCGGCTATTTTGCACTGTCTGCCACTTCATTTTCAAATTTGCGTATTTTTTCTTGATAGTTGATTAAATATTCTAGTTGAAAACGATAATCGAATTGAAATGCCTTTTAACATTGTTTTTTAAAGAGCGTTGGAAGTAGAAATCGCTGTTAATTGATCGGTAGATGGATCTTGTACGGTATATAAGTTCACTTCAAAGACAAAATAATGTGTTGATAAAGAAACAGTGAGTTCAAGTATTTATTCCTTAGATTAGGCATTGCGTTCAATCATGAGGTAAATGTTGGATTGTATATCAATACACAGATCAACAAGTAATTCACCTAGTAGTGAGATAAAAGATTTCTCATATAATTATACTCGTGGCGTCACCGAAAGCAACTGTATGTTTGAAGCCCAAAAATCTAGCGAAAATTTAACTCTTTTGCAAGATTTAGGTTATACTGGTTATGGCGCAAAAATTACTACTTACAATATTTATGATAAGAATGTAAGAAATCAATATATCATAATAATATACCTATAAAAATAATGTAACTGCATCAACCATCATTTGCCATTCCTCACACGCACCCCCCCTCCATCTCTTTCTCCCTCTCTCTCTCTCTCTCTCTCTCTCTCTCTCTCTCTCTCTCTCTGTTTCTCTTCTATCGCATCTATCTAACTATTTCTGTATCCATTTCTAAGTTGTGTGATAAGATCTTCTGCCAATCTGAAATATTTATTAATTGTAATTGCGAAGGTTTGAGAAAACAAAACTATTTCTTGTCTGCTGCTACATCAACTCAACTTTAATTCAATTCTATTCAAAGCCTGCATCTACACTATAATTAAGGAAATTCATGGCTATATCAGAAAAATATTTGGCTTAACTGGGTAATATGAAAGTTTGACGATGAAAATTTTCAAAAGAGACATTCCACGTGCGATATTTAAACTATTCGTATCTCTATTGAATTTTAAATGAAATATATGCTCAAAGACTGAAAGCTGAAGCCAGAAGGATTGGACTTGCCATCAACGTTTCGAAGACAAAATACATGAGAGGAAGAGGTTCTAAAGACGAAAATGTGAACCTCCCACCCGAGTTCAGATTGACGGTGAGGAAATCGAGATGGTCGACGAATTCATGTATTTGGGTTCACTGGTAACCGACGACAATGATAACAGCAGAGAAATTCAGAGACGGATCTTGGCGGGAAATCGTGCCTACTTTGGACTCCGGAGGACGCTCCGGTCGAACAAAATTCGCCGGCGCACGAAGTTGATTATCTACAAGACGCTGATTAGATCGGTAGTCCTCTACGGCCACGAGACCTGGACTATGCTCGTGGAGGACCAACGCGCCCTTGGAGTTTTCGAACGAAAGGTTTTGCGTACCATCTATGGTGGCGTGCAGATGGAAGACGGAACGTGGCGCAGGCGAATGAACCATGAATTGTATCAGCTGCACATTCGTTGTATTGGTACGAACTTTCATGAAAAATAACGGATCAAAGACCAAAAATATCCACAAATTAGATCCAGGAAAAGAAGTCTCCCAAAGTACCCACTCTCGATGGGGGATGCAACTACAATGTGTCTTCTAACTCATCGTCGTCCATATGTGGATATACTGAGTAGTTTGAAACATTTTTTTTCACAGTAATGGTCTGTATAGGACTTATTTATCCATATTTCCTGCACGAGAATTCCGAACGAAACAATATGAAAGCTATAAGGATGAATGGAAAGAGACTGCATTGCAATCAACTGAAGGCACGGCTTTTATGCTATCGACATAGCCTAGACATTTCACACTATTTACTTCAATACAAATAAAAACTTTGAAATGTCTACCTGTCTCATTCACGAATCGCATTCTCCCTGTCGTTCTTTGTTCAAGGGACTTGAAAGCACATGTGACCTTGTCTCACTTTACTGTATTCAATTGTGCGTTAAAATACTGGACCTGTAAATTCTATTCTGTACATAAATCTTTTTTCGGGAATATGCGACCAAAAAGTAAACTTCGAATTCCAAAGCAAATTGAACATTCCAGGCTCCTGATAACTAATTAAGGTACAACAACAAAGTAGAAACACCAGATAATCATAAAACGACACCGTCAAGTAAAGACGAATGTAAACAAAAAGAAAAAAACCAAAAAAAGATGGGAGCCCTAGAAAGTCCATTGCATATTTATTAGCCTTTCCTCAGAAGATAGGATTTTCAAAAACATTTCAAAACTTTCTGATGCAATGGTTCTCAAATTCATACAATCCGGTTTATTCATTTTCTTTATTCAAAAATGTTTTTAGCTTCAAATATATGACCGTTTCATTTTAATTAACTGTTTCATTCAGCATCTTTTTATTCGTTTTGTTCATCTGCGTTAATTTTACTTATTTTATTCGTTTCATTCTTTGAATTCACTCTGATCAGTTCACTCTTTTTGTGCATTTTACTCATATCATTCATTTAACTTATTTTATTCATTGTTTTCATTGTATGCATTTTATTAATTTTTTCCAGTTTATTCATTTTGTTCAGTTTCTTCATTTTGATAATCTGACTACTTTTTCAGTTTTAATCATTCCATCCAAATAATTTATTTGATTCAATTTATTTCTTTATATTAATTTATAACCTTTTACCATTGTTCAATTTTTCATTTTAATCAATGCATTTAATTCTGCTCATTTTCTTCTTTTTATTCATTTTATCACTTCAGCTCATTTTGTTTATTTGATTCGTTTGTTTTATTTATGCATTTCATTTATTTTCTACTTTATTCATTTTGTTCATCCATTCTTTTTATTCGTTTGATCCATTTCATTAATTAGATTCATTGTATTCACTGGATGAATTAAATCAATTTGATTCATTTAATTCATTTGATCAATTTGATTCATCTGATTTATTTGATTTATTTGATTTATTTGATTAATTTGATTCGTTTGATTCATTTGATTCATTTGATTCATTTGATTCATTTGATTCATTTGATTCATTTGATTCATTTGATTCATTTGATTCATTTGATTCATTTGATTCATTTGATTCATTTGATTCATTTGATTCATTTGATTCATTTGATTCATTTGATTCATTTGATTCATTTGATTCATTTGATTCATTTGATTCATTTGATTCATTTGATTTATTTGATTCATTTGATTCATTTGATTCATTTGATTCATTTGATTCATTTGATTCATTTGATTCATTTGATTCATTTGATTCATTTGATTCATTTGATTCATTTGATTCATTCGATTCATTTGATTCATTTGATTCATTTGATTCATTTGATTCATTTGATTCATTTGATTCATTTGATTCATTTGATTCATTTGATTCATTTGATTCATTTGATTCATTTGATTCATTTGATTCATTTGATTCATTTGATTCATTTGATTCATTTGATTCATTTGATTCATTTGATTCATTTGATTCATTTGATTCACTTGATTCACTTGATTCACTTGATTCATTTGATTCATTTGATTCATTTGATTCATTTGATTCATTTGATTCATTTGATTCATTTGATTCATTTGATTCATTTGATTCATTTGATTCATTTGATTCATTTGATTCATTTGATTCATTTGATTCATTTGATTCATTTGATTCATTTGATTCATTTGATTCATTTGATTCATTTGATTCATTTGATTCATTTGATTCATTTGATTCATTTGATTCATTTGATTCATTTGATTCATTTGATACATTTGATTCATTTGATTCATTTGATTCATTTGATTCATTTGATTCATTTGATTCATTTGATTCATTTGATTCATTTGATTCATTTGATTCATTTGATTCATTTGATTCATTTGATTCATTTGATTCATTTGATTCATTTGATTCATTTGATTCATTTGATTCATTTGATTCATTTGATTCATTTGATTCATTTGATTCATTTGATTCATTTGATTCATTTGATTCATTTGATTCATTTGATTCATTTGATTCATTTGATTCATTTGATTCATTTGATTCATTTGATTCATTTGATTCATTTGATTCATTTGATTCATTTGATTCATTTGATTCATTTGATTCATTTGATTCGTTTGATTCGTTTGATTCATTTGATTAATTTGATTAATTTGATTAATTTGATTAATTTGATTCATTTGATTCATTTGATTCATTTGATTCATTTGATTCATTTGATTCATTTGATTCATTTGATTATTTTGATTCATTTGATTCATTTGATTCATTTGATTCATTTGATTCATTTGATTCATTTGATTCATTTGATTCGTTTGATTCATTTGATTCATTTGGTTCATTTGATTCATTTGATTTATTTGATTCATTTAATTCATTTGATTCATTTGATTCATTTGATTCATTTGATTCATTTGATTCATTTGATTCATTTGATTCATTTGATTCATTTGATTCATTTGATTCATTTGATTCATTTGATTCATTTGATTCCTTTGATTCATTTGATTCATTTGATTCATTTGATTCATTCGATTCATTTCATTCATTTGATTCATTTGATTCATTTGATTCATTTGATTCATTTGATTCATTTGATTCATTTGATTCATTTGATTCATTTGATTCATTTGATTCATTTGATTCATTTGATTCATTTGATTCATTTGATTCATTTGATTCATTTGATTCATTTGATTCATTTGATTCATTTGATTCATTTGATTCATTCGATTCATTTGATTCATTTGATTCATTTGATTCATTTGATTCATTTGATTCATTTGATTCATTTGATTCATTTGATTCATTTGATTCATTTGATTCATTTGATTCATTTAATTCATTTGATTCATTTGATTCATTTGATTCATTTGATTTATTTGATTTATTTGATTCATTTGATTCATTTGATTCATTTGATTCATTTGATTCATTTGATTCATTTGATTCATTTGATTCATTTGATTCATTTGATTCATTTGATTCATTTGATTCATTCGATTCATTTGATTCATTTGATTCATTTGATTCATTTGATTCATTTGATTCATTTGATTCATTTGATTCATTTGATTCATTTGATTCATTTGATTCATTTGATTCATTTGATTCATTTGATTCATTTGATTCATTTGATTCATTTGATTCATTTGATTCATTTGATTCATTTGATTCGTTTGATCCATATGATTCATTTGATTCATTTATTCATTTGATTCATTTGATTCATTTGATTCATTTGATTCATTTGATTCATTTGATTCATTTGATTCATTTGATTCATTTGATTCATTTGATTCATTTGATTCATTTGATTCATTTGATTCATTTGATTCATTTGATTCATTTGATTCATTTGATTCATTTAATTTATTTGATTTATTTGATTCATTTGATTCATTTGATTCATTTGATTCATTTGATTCATTTGATTCATTTGATTCATTTGATTCATTTGATTCATTTGATTCATTTGATTCATTTGATTCATTTGATTCATTTGATTCATTTGAATCATTTGAATCATTTGATTCATTTGATTCATTTGATTCATTTGATTCATTTGATTCATTTGATTCATTTGATTCATTTGATTCATTTGATTCATTTGATTCATTTCAATCATTTGATTCATTTGTTTCATTTGATTCATTTGATTCATTTGATTCATTTGATTCATTTGATTCATTTGATTCATTTGATTCATTTGATTCATTTGATTCATTTGATTCATTTGATTCATTTGATTCATTTGATTCATTTGATTCATTTGATTCATTTGATTCATTTGATTCATTTGATTCATTTGATTCATTTGATTCATTTGATTCATTTGATTCATTTGATTCATTTGATTCATTTGATTCATTTGATTCATTTGATTCATTTGATTCATTTGATTCATTTGATTCATTTGATTCATTTGATTCATTTGATTCATTTGATTCATTTGATTCATTTGATTCATTTGATTCATTTGATTCATTTGATTCATTTGATTCATTTGATTCATTTGATTCATTTGATTCATTTGATTCATTTGATTCATTTGATTCATTTGATTCATTTGATTCATTTGATTCATTTGATTCATTTGATTCATTTGATTCATTTGATTCATTTGATTCATTTGATTCATTTGATTCATTTGATTCATTTGATTCATTTGATTCATTTGATTCATTTGATTCATTTGATTCATTTGATTCATTTGATTCATTTGATTCATTTGATTCATTTGATTCATTTGATTCATTTGATTCATTTGATTCATTTGATTCATTTGATTCATTTGATTCATTTGATTCATTTGATTCATTTGATTCATTTGATTCATTTGATTCATTTGATTCATTTGATTCATTTGATTCATTTGATTCATTTGATTCATTTGATTCATTTGATTCATTTGATTCATTTGATTCATTTGATTCATTTGATTCATTTGATTCATTTGATTCATTTGATTCATTTGATTCATTTGATTCATTTGATTCATTTGATTCATTTGATTCATTTGATTCATTTGATTCATTTGATTCATTTGATTCATTTGATTCATTTGATTCATTTGATTCATTTGATTCATTTGATTCATTTGATTCATTTGATTCATTTGATTCATTTGATTCATTTGATTCATTTGATTCATTTGATTCATTTGATTCATTTGATTCATTTGATTCATTTGATTCATTTGATTCATTTGATTCATTTGATTCATTTGATTCATTTGATTCATTTGATTCATTTGATTCATTTGATTCATTTGATTCATTTGATTCATTTGATTCATTTGATTCATTTGATTCATTTGATTCATTTGATTCATTTGATTCATTTGATTCATTTGATTCATTTGATTCATTTGATTCATTTGATTCATTTGATTCATTTGATTCATTTGATTCATTTGATTCATTTGATTCATTTGATTCATTTGATTCATTTGATTCATTTGATTCATTTGATTCATTTGATTCATTTGATTCATTTGATTTATTTGATTCATTTGATTTATTTGATTCATTTGATTCATTTGATTCATTTGATTCATTTGATTCATTTGATTCATTTGATTCATTTGATTCATTTGATTCATTTGATTCATTTAAATCATTTGAATCATTTGATTCATTTGATTCATTTGATTCATTTGATTCATTTGATTCATTTGATTCATTTGATTCATTTGATTCATTTGATTCATTTGATTCATTTGATTCATTCGATTCATTTGATTCATTTGATTCATTTGATTCATTTGATTCATTTGATTCATTTGATTCATTTGATTCATTTGATTCATTTGATTCATTTGATTCATTTGATTAATATGATTCATTTGATTAATTTGATTAATTTGATTCATTTGATTCAATTGATTCATTTGATTCATTTGATTCATTTGATTCATTTGATTCATTTAATTCATTTGATTCATTTGATGCATTTGATTCATTTGATTCATTTGATTCATTTGATTCATTTGATTCATTTGATTCATTTGATTCATTTGATTCATTTGATTCATTTGATTCATTTGATTCATTTGATTCATTTGAATCATTTGATTCATTTGATTCATTTGATTCATTTAAATCATTTGATTCATTTGATTCATTTGATTCATTTGATTCTTTTGATTCATTTGATTCATTTGATTCATTTGATTCATTTGATTCATTTGATTCATTTGATTCATTTGATTCATTTGATTCATTTGAATCATTTGATTCATTTGAATCATTTGATTCATTTGATTCATTTGATTCATTTGATTCATTTGATTCATTTGATTCATTTGATTCATTTGATTCATTTGATTCATTTGATTCATTTGATTCATTTGATTCATTTGATTCATTTGATTCATTTGATTCATTTGATTCATTTGATTCATTTGATTCATTTGATTCATTTGATTCATTTGATTCATTTGATTCATTTGATTCATTTGATTCATTTGATTCATTCGATTCATTTGATTCATTTGATTCATTTGATTCTTTTGAATCATTTGATTCATTTAAATCATTTGAATCATTTGAATCATTTGATTCATTTGATTCATTTGATTCATTTGATTCATTTGATTCATTTGATTCATTTGATTCATTTGATTCATTTGATTCATTTGATTCATTTGATTCATTTGATTCATTTGATTCATTTGATTCATTTGATTCATTTGATTCATTTGATTCATTTGATTCATTTGATTCATTTGATTCATTTGATTCATTTGATTCATTTGATTCATTTGATTCATTTGATTCATTTGATTCATTTGATTCATTTGATTCATTTGATTTATTTGATTCATTTGATTCATTTGATTCATTTGATTCATTTGTTTCATTTGATTCATTTGATTCATTTGATTCATTTGATTCATTTGATTCATTTGATTCATTTGATTCATTTGATTCATTTGATTTATTTGATTCATTTGATTCATTTGATTCATTTGATTCATTTGATTCATTTGATTCATTTGATTCATTTGATTCATTTGATTCATTTGATTCATTTGATTCATTTGTTTCATTTGATTCATTTGATTCATTTGATTCATTTGATTCATTTGATTCATTTGATTCATTTGATTCATTTGATTCATTTGATTCATTTGATTCATTTGATTCATTTGATTCATTTGATTCATTTGATTCATTTGATTCATTTGATTCATTTGATTCATTTGATTCATTTGATTCATTTGATTCATTTGATTCATTTGATTCATTTGATTCATTTGATTCACTTGATTCATTTGATTCATTTGATTCATTTGATTCATTTGATTCATTTGATTCATTTGGTTCATTTGGTTCATTTGGTTCATTTGGTTCATTTGATTCATTTGATTCATTTGATTCATTTGATTCATTTGATTCATTTGATTCATTTGATTCATTCGATTCATTTGATTCATTTGATTCATTTGATTCATTTGATTCATTTGATTCATTTGATTCATTTGATTCATTTGATTCATATGATTAATTTGATTAATTTGATTAATTTGATTCATTTGATTCATTTGATTAATTTGTTTCATTTGTTTCATTTGTTTCATTTGATTCATTTGATTCATTTGATTCATTTGATTCATTTGATTCATTTGATTCATTTGATTCATTTGATTCATTTGATTCATTTGATTCATTTGATTCATTTGATTCATTTGATTCATTTGATTCATTTGATTCATTTGATTCATTTGATTCATTTGATTCATTTGATTCATTTGATTCATTTGATTCATTTGATTCATTTGATTCATTTGATTCATTTGATTCATTTGATTCATTAGATTCATTTGATTCATTTGATTCATTAGATTCATTTGATTCATTTGATTCATTTGATTCATTTGATTCATTTGATTCATTTGATTCATTTGATTCATTTGATTCATTTGATTCATTTGATTCATTTGATTCATTTGATTCATTTGATTCATTTGATTCATTTGATTCATTTGATTCATTTGATTCATTTGATTCATTTGATTCATTTGATTCATTTGATTCATTTGATTCATTTGATTCATTTGATTCATTTGATTCATTTGATTCATTTGATTCATTTGATTCATTTGATTCATTTGATTCATTTGATTCATTTGATTCATTTGATTCATTTGATTCATTTGATTCATTTGATTCATTTGATTCATTTGATTCATTTGATTCATTTGATTCATTTGATTCATTTGATTCATTTGATTCATTTGATTCATTTGATTCATTTGATTCATTTGATTCATTTGATTCATTTGATTCATTTGATTCATTTGATTCATTTGATTCATTTGATTCATTTGATTCATTTGATTCATTTGATTCATTTGATTCATTTGATTCATTTGATTCATTTGATTCATTTGATTCATTTGATTCATTTGATTCATTTGATTCATTTGATTCATTTGATTCATTTGATTCATTTGATTCATTTGATTCATTTGATTCATTTGATTCATTTGATTCATTTGATTCGTTTGAATCATTCGATTCATTTGATTCATTTGATTCATTTGATTCATTTGATTCATTTGATTCATTTGATTCATTTGATTCATTTGATTCATTTGATTCATTTGATTCATTTGATTCATTTGATTCATTTGATTCATTTGATTCATTTGATTCATTTGATTCATTTGATTCATTTGATTCATTTGATTCATTTGATTCATTTGATTCATTTGATTCATTTGATTCATTTGATTCATTTGATTCATTTGATTCATTTGATTCATTTGATTCATTTGATTCATTTGATTCATTTGACTCATTTGATTCATTTGATTCATTTGATTCATTTGATTCATTTGATTCATTTGATTCATTTGATTCATTTGATGCATTTGATTCATTTGATTCATTTGATTCATTTGATTCATTTGATTCATTTGATTTATTTGATTCATTTGATTCATTTGATTCATTTGATTCATTTGATTCATTTGATTCATTTGATTCATTTGATTCATTTGATTCATTTGATTCATTTGATTCATTTCATTCATTTGATTCATTTGATTCATTTGATTCATTTGATTCATTTGATTCATTTTATTCATTTGATTCATTTTATTCATTTGATTCATTTGATTCATTTGATTTATTTGATTTATTTGATTCATTTGATTCATTTGATTCATTTGATTCATTTGATTCATTTGATTCATTTGATTCATTTGATTCATTTGATTCATTTGATTCATTTGATTCATTTGATTCATTTGAATCATTTGATTCATTTGATTCATTTGATTCGTTTGATTCGTTTGATTCGTTTGATTCATTTGATTCATTTGATTCATTTGATTCATTTGATTCATTTGATTCATTTGATTCATTTGATTCATTTGATTCATTTGATTCATTTGATTCATTTGATTCATTTGATTCATTTGATTCATTTGATTCATTTGATTCATTTGATTCATTTGATTCATTTGATTCTATTGATTCATTTGATTCATTTGATTCATTTGATTCATTTGATTCATTTGATTCATTTGATTCATTTGATTCATTTGATTCATTTGATTCATTTAAATCATTTGAATCATTTGATTCATTTGATTCATTTGATTCATTTGATTCATTTGATTCATTTGATTCATTTGATTCATTTGATTCATTTGATTCATTTGATTCATTTGATTCATTTGATTCATTTGAATCATTTGATTCATTTGAATCATTTGATTCATTTGAATCATTTGATTCGTTTGATTCATTTGATTCGTTTGATTCATTTGATTCATTTGATTCATTTGATTCATTTGATTCATTTGATTCATTTGATTCATTTGATTCATTTGATTCATTTGATTCATTTGATTCATTTGATTCATTTGATTCATTTGATTCATTTGATTCATTTGATTCATTTGATTCATTTGATTCATTTGATTCATTTGATTCATTTGATTCATTTGATTCATTTGATTCATTTGATTCATTTGATTCATTTGATTCATTTGATTCATTTGATTCTATTGATTCATTTGATTCATTTGATTCATTTGATTCATTTGATTCATTTGATTCATTTGATTCATTTGATTCATTTGATTCATTTGATTCATTTGATTCATTTGATTCATTTGATTCATTTAAATCATTTGAATCATTTGATTCATTTGATTCATTTGATTCATTTGATTCATTTGATTCATTTGATTCATTTGATTCATTTGATTCATTTGATTCATTTGATTCATTTGATTCATTTGATTCATTTGATTCATTTGATTCATTTGATTCATTTGATTCATTTGATTCATTTGATTCATTTGATTCATTTGATTCATTTGATTCATTTGATTCATTTAAATCATTTGATTCATTTAAATCATTTGATTCAATTAACTCGTTTGATTCATTTGATTCATTTGATTCATTTGATTCATTTGATTCATATGATTCATTTGATTCATTTGATTCATTTGATTCATTTGATTCATTTGATTCATTTGATTCATTTGATTCATTTGATTCATTTGATTCATTTGATTCATTTGATTCATTTGATTCATTTGATTCATTTGATTCATTTGATTCATTTGATTCATTTGATTCATTTGATTCATTTGATTCATTTGATTCATTTGATTCATTTGATTCATTTGATTCATTTGATTCATTTGATTCATTTGATTCATTTGATTCATTTGATTCATTTGATTCATTTGATTCATTTGATTCATTTGATTCATTTGATTCATTTGATTCATTTGATTCATTTGATTCATTTGATTCATTTGATTCATTTGATTCATTTGATTCATTTGATTCATATGATTCATTTGATTCATTTGATTCATTTGATTCATTTGATTCATTTGATTCATTTGATTCATTTGATTCATTTGATTCATTTGATTCATTTGATTCATTTGATTCATTTGATTCATTTGATTCATTTGATTCATTTGATTCATTTGATTCATTTGATTCATTTGATTCATTTGATTCATTTGATTCATTTGATTCATTTGATTCATTTGATTCATTTGATTCATTTGATTCATTTGATTCATTTGATTCATTTGATTCATTTGATTCATTTGATTCATTTGATTCATTTGATTCATTTGATTCATTTGATTCATTTGATTCATTTGATTCATTTGATTCATTTGATTCATTTGATTCATTTGATTCATTTGATTCATTTGATTCATTTGATTCATTTGATTCATTTGATTCATTTGATTCATTTGATTCATTTGATTCATTTGATTCATTTGATTCATTTGATTCATTTGATTCATTTGATTCATTTGATTCATTTGATTCATTTGATTCATTTGATTCATTTGATTCATTTGATTCATTTGATTCATTTGATTCATTTGATTCATTTGATTCATTTGATTCATTTGATTCATTTGATTCATTTGATTCATTTGATTCATTTGATTCATTTGATTCATTTGATTCATTTGATTCATTTGATTCATTTGATTCATTTGATTCATTTGATTCATTTGATTCATTTGATTCATTTGATTCATTTGATTCATTTGATTCATTTGATTCATTTGATTCATTTGATTCATTTGATTCATTTGATTCATTTGATTCATTTGATTCATTTGATTCATTTGATTCATTTGATTCATTTGATTCATTTGATTCATTTGATTCATTTGATTCATTTGATTCATTTGATTCATTTGATTCATTTGATTCATTTGATTCATTTGATTCATTTGGTTCATTTGAATCATTTGAATCATTTGATTCATTTGATTCATTTGATTCATTTGATTCATTTCATTCATTTGATTCATTTGATTCATTTGATTCATTTGATTCTATTGATTCATTTGATTCATTTGATTCATTTGATTCATTTGATTCATTTGATTCATTTGATTCATTTGATTCATTTGATTCATTTGATTCATTTGATTCATTTGATTCATTTGATTCATTTGATTCATTTGATTCATTTGATTCATTTGATTCATTTGATTCATTTGATTCATTTGATTCATTTGATTCATTTGATTCATTTGATTCATTTGATTCATTTGATTCATTTGATTCATTTGATTCATTTGATTCATTTGATTCATTTGATTCATTTGATTCATTTGATTCATTTGATTCATTTGATTCATTTGATTCATTTGATTCATTTGATTCATTTGATTCATTTGATTCATTTGATTCATTTGATTCATTTGATTCATTTGATTCATTTGATTCATTTGATTCATTTGATTCATTTGATTCATTTGATTCATTTGATTCATTTGATTCATTTGATTCATTTGATTCATTTGATTCATTTGATTCATTTGATTCATTTGATTCATTTGATTCATTTGATTCATTTGATTCATTTGATTCATTTGATTCATTTGATTCATTTGATTCATTTGATTCATTTGATTCATTTGATTCATTTGATTCATTTGATTCATTTGATTCATTTGATTCATTTGATTCATTTGATTCATTTGATTCATTTGATTCATTTGATTCATTTGATTCATTTGATTCATTTGATTCATTTGATTCATTTGATTCATTTGATTCATTTGATTCATTTGATTCATTTGATTCATTTGATTCATTTGATTCATTTGATTCATTTGATTCATTTGATTCATTTGATTCATTTGATTCATTTGATTCATTTGATTCATTTGATTTATTTGATTCATTTGATTCATTTGATTCATTTGATTCATTTGATTCATTTGATTCATTTGATTCATTTGATTCATTTGATTCATTTGATTCATTTGATTCATTTGATTCATTTGATTCATTTGATTCATTTGGTTCATTTGAATCATTTGAATCATTTGATTCATTTGATTCATTTGATTCATTTCATTCATTTGATTCATTTGATTCATTTGATTCATTTGATTCATTTGATTCATTTGATTCTATTGATTCATTTGATTCTATTGATTCATTTGATTCATTTGATTCATTTGATTCATTTGATTCATTTGATTCATTTGATTCATTTGATTCATTTAAATCATTTGAATCATTTGAATCATTTGATTCATTTGATTCATTTGATTCATTTGATTCATTTGATTCATTTGATTCATTTGATTCATTTGATTCATTTGATTCATTTGATTCATTTGATTCATTTGATTCATTTGATTCATTTGATTCATTTGATTCATTTGATTCATTTGATTCATTTGATTCATTTGAATCATTTGATTCATTTGATTCATTTGATTCATTTGATTCATTTGATTCATTTGATTCATTTGATTCATTTGATTCATTTGATTCATTTGATTCATTTGATTCATTTGATTCATTTGATTCATTTGATTCATTTGATTCATTTGATTCATTTAAATCATTTGATTCAATTAACTTGTTTGATTCATTTGATTCATTTGATTCATTTGATTCATTTGATTCATTTGATTCATTTGATTCATTTGATTCATTTGATTCATTTGATTCATTTGATTCATTTGATTCATTTGATTCATTTGATTCATTTGATTCATTTGATTCATTTGATTCATTTGATTCATTTGATTCATTTGATTCATTTGATTCATTTGATTCATTTGATTCATTTGATTCATTTGATTCATTTGATTCATTTGATTCATTTGATTCATTTGATTCATTTGATTCATTTGATTCATTTGATTCATTTGATTCATTTGATTCATTTGATTCATTTGATTCATTTGATTCATTTGATTCATTTGATTCATTTGATTCATTTGATTCATTCGGTTTTTTTTTTATTTCGATTATAGAGGTTTTAACCTTAAGGTCATTCGCCTCTTCGGGTTAGAAAAATCTCTTGTGAAAAATTTCTAACCCTATGTGCGGGGCTGGGACTCGAACCCAGGTGCGCTGCGTACAAGGCAATCGATTTACCAACTACGCCACGCCCACCCCTTTCATTTGTTTCATTTGATTCATTTGATTCATTTGATTCATTTGATTCATTTGATTCATTTGATTCATTTGATTCATTTGATTCATTTGATTCATTTGATTCATTTGATTCATTTGATTCATTTGATTCATTTGATTCATTTGATTCATTTGATTCATTTGATTCATTTGATTCATTTGATTCATTTGATTCATTTGATTCATTTGATTCATTTGATTCATTTGATTCATTTGATTCATTTGATTCATTTGATTCATTTGATTCATTTGATTCATTTGATTCATTTGATTCATTTGATTCATTTGATTCATTTGATTCATTTGATTCATTTGATTCATTTGATTCATTTGATTCATTTGATTCATTTGATTCATTTGATTCATTTGATTCATTTGATTCATTTGATTCATTTGATTCATTTGATTCATTTGATTCATTTGATTCATTTGATTCATTTGATTCATTTGATTCATTTGATTCATTTGATTCATTTGATTCATTTGATTCATTTGATTCATTTGATTCATTTGATTCATTTGATTCATTTGATTCATTTGATTCATTTGATTCATTTGATTCATTTGATTCATTTGATTCATTTGATTCATTTGATTCATTTGATTCATTTGATTCATTTGATTCATTTGATTCATTTGATTCATTTGATTCATTTGATTCATTTGATTCATTTGATTCATTTGATTCATTTGATTCATTTGATTCATTTGATTCATTTGATTCATTTGATTCATTTGATTCATTTGATTCATTTGATTCATTTGATTCATTTGATTCATTTGATTCATTTGATTCATTTGATTCATTTGATTCATTTGATTCATTTGATTCATTTGATTCATTTGATTCATTTGATTCATTTGATTCATTTGATTCATTTGATTCATTTGATTCATTTGATTCATTTGATTCATTAGATTCATTTGATTCATTTGATTCATTTGATTCATTAGATTCATTTGATTCATTTGATTCATTTGATTCATTTGATTCATTTGATTCATTTGATTCATTTGATTCATTTGATTCATTTGATTCATTTGATTCATTTGATTCATTTGATTCATTTGATTCATTTGATTCATTTGATTCATTTGATTCATTTGATTCATTTGATTCATTTGATTCATTTGATTCATTTGATTCAATTGATTCATTTGATTCATTTGATTCATTTGATTCATTTGATTCATTTGATTCATTTGATTCATTTGATTCATTTGATTCATTTGATTCATTTGATTCATTTGATTCATTTGATTCATTTGATTCATTTGATTCATTTGATTCATTTGATTCATTTGATTCATTTGATTCATTTGATTCATTTGATTCATTTGATTCATTTGATTCATTTGATTCATTTGATTCATTTGATTCATTTGATTCATTTGATTCATTTGATTCATTTGATTCATTTGATTCATTTGATTCATTTGATTCATTTGATTCATTTGATTCATCTGATTCATCTGATTCATTTGATTCATTTGATTCATTTGATTCATTTGATTCATTTGATTCATTTGATTCATTTGATTCATTTGATTCATTTGATTCATTTGATTCATTTGATTCATTTGATTCATTTGATTCATTTGATTCATTTGATTCATTTGATTCATTTGATTCATTTGATTCATTTGATTCATTTGAATCATTTGAATCATTTGATTCATTTGATTCATTTGATTCATTTGATTCATTTGATTCATTTGATTCATTTGATTCATTTGATTCATTTGATTCATTTGATTCATTTGATTCATTTGATTCATTTGATTCATTTGATTCATTTGATTCATTTGATTCATTTGATTCATTTGATTCATTTGATTCATTTGATTCATTTGATTCATTTGATTCATTTGATTCATTTGATTCATTTGATTCATTTGATTCATTTGATTCATTTGATTTATTTGATTCATTTGATTCATTTGATTCATTTGATTCATTTGATTCTTTTGATTCATTTGATTCATTTGATTCATTTGATTCATTTGATTCATTTGATTCATTTGATTCATTTGATTCATTTGATTCATTTGATTCATTTGATTCATTTGATTCATTTGATTCATTTGATTCATTTGATTCATTTGATTCATTTGATTCATTTGATTCATTTGATTCATTTAAATCATTTGAATCATTTGATTCATTTGTTTCATTTGATTCATTTGATTCATTTGATTCATTTGATTCATTTGATTCATTTGATTCATTTGATTCATTTGATTCATTTGATTCATTTGATTCATTTGATTCATTTGATTCATTTGATTCATTTGATTCATTTGATTCATTTGATTCATTTGATTCATTTGATTCATTTGATTCATTTGATTCATTTGATTCATTTGATTCATTTGATTCATTTGATTCATTTGATTCATTTGATTCATTTGATTCATTTGATTCAATTGATTCATTTGATTCATTTGATTCATTTGATTCATTTGATTCATTTGATTCATTTGATTCATGTGATTCATTTGATTCATGTGATTCATTTGATTCATTTGATTCATTTGATTCATTTGATTCATTTGATTCATTTAAATCATTTGATTCAATTGACTCGTTTGATTCATTTGATTCATTTGATTCATTTGATTCATTTGATTCATTTGATTCATTTGATTCATTTGATTCATTTGATTCATTTGATTCATTTGATTCATTTGATTCATTTGATTCATTTGATTCATTTGATTCATTTGATTCATTTGATTCATTTGATTCATTTGATTCATTTGATTCATTTGGTTTTTTTTTTATTTCGATTATAGAGGTTTTAACCTTAAGGTCATTCGCCTCTTCGGGTTAGAAAAATCTCTTGTGAAAAATTTCTAACCCTATGTGCGGGGTCGGGACTCGAACCCAGGTGCGCTGCGTACAAGGCAATCGATTTACCAACTACGCCACGCCCACCCCTTTCATTTGTTTCATTTGATTCATTTGATTCATTTGATTCATTTCATTCATTTGATTCATTCGATTCATTTGATTCATTTGATTCATTTGATTCATTTGATTCATTTGATTCATTTGATTCATTTGATTCATTTGATTCATTTGATTCATTTGATTCATTTGATTCATTTGATTCATTTGATTCATTTGATTCATTTGATTCATTTGATTCATTTGATTCATTTGATTCATTTGATTCATTTGATTCATTTGATTCATTTGATTCATTTGATTCATTTGATTCATTTGATTCATTTGATTCATTTGATTCATTTGATTCATTTGAATCATTTGATTCATTTGATTCATTTGATTCATTTGATTCATTTGATTCATTTGATTCATTTGATTCATTTGATTCATTTGATTCATTTGATTCATTTGATTCATTTGATTCATTTGATTCATTTGATTCATTTGATTCATTTGATTCATTTGATTCATTTGATTCATTTGATTCATTTGATTCATTTGATTCATTTGATTCATTTGATTCATTTGATTCATTTGATTCATTTGATTCATTTGATTCATTTGATTCATTTGATTCATTTGATTCATTTGATTCATTTGATTCATTTGATTCATTTGATTCATTTGATTCATTTGATTCATTTGATTCATTTGATTCATTTGATTCATTTGATTCATTTGATTCATTTGATTCATTTGATTCATTTGATTCATTTGATTCATTTGATTCATTTGATTCATTTGATTCATTTGATTCATTTGATTCATTTGATTCATTTGATTCATTTGATTCATTTGATTCATTTGATTCATTTGATTCATTTGATTCATTTGATTCATTTGATTCATTAGATTCATTTGATTCATTTGATTCATTTGATTCATTTGATTCATTTGATTCATTTGATTCATTTGATTCATTTGATTCATTTGATTCATTTGATTCATTTGATTCATTTGATTCATTTGATTCATTTGATTCATTTGATTCATTTGATTCATTTGATTCATTTGATTCATTTGATTCATTTGATTCATTTGATTCATTTGATTCATTTGATTCATTTGATTCATTTGATTCATTTGATTCATTTGATTCATTTGATTCATTTGATTCATTTGATTCATTTGATTCATTTGATTCATTTGATTCATTTGATTCATTTGATTCATTTGATTCATTTGATTCATTTGATTCATTTGATTCATTTGATTCATTTGATTCATTTGATTCATTTGATTCATTTGATTCATTTGATTCATTTGATTCATTTGATTCATTTGATTCATTTGATTCATTTGATTCATTTGATTCATTTGATTCATTTGATTCATTTGATTCATTTGATTCATTTGATTCATTTGATTCATTTGATTCATTTGATTCATTTGATTCATTTGATTCATTTAAATCATTTGATTCATTTGATTCATTTGATTCATTTGATTCATTTGATTCATTTGATTCATTTGATTCATTTGATTCATTTGATTCATTTGATTCATTTGATTCATTTGATTCATTTGATTCATTTGATTCATTTGATTCATTTGATTCATTTGATTCATTTGATTCATTTGATTCATTTGATTCATTTGATTCATTTGATTCATTTGATTCATTTGATTCATTTGATTCATTTGATTCATTTGATTCATTTGATTCATTTGATTCATTTGATTCATTTGATTCATTTGATTCATTTGATTCATTTGATTCATTTGATTCATTTGATTCATTTGATTCATTTGATTCATTTGATTCATTTGATTCATTTGATTCATTTGATTCATTTGATTCATTTGATTCATTTGATTCATTTGATTCATTTGATTCATTTGATTCATTTGATTCATTTGATTCATTTGATTCATTTGATTCATTTGATTCATTTGATTCATTTGATTCATTTGATTCATTTGATTCATTTGATTCATTTGATTCATTTGATTCATTTGATTCATTTGATTCATTTGATTCATTTGATTCATTTGATTCATTTGATTCATTTGATTCATTTGATTCATTTGATTCATTTGATTCATTTGATTCATTTGATTCATTTGATTCATTTGATTCATTTGATTCATTTGATTCATTTGATTCATTTGATTCATTTGATTCATTTGATTCATTTGATTCATTTGATTCATTTGATTCATTTGATTCATTTGATTCATTTGATTCATTTGATTAATTTGATTAATTTGATTCATTTGATTCATTTGATTCATTTGATTCATTTGATTCATTTGATTCATTTGATTCATTTGATTCATTTGAATCATTTAATTCATTTGAATCATTTGAATCATTTGATTCATTTGATTCATTTGATTCATTTGATTCATTTGATTCATTTGATTCATTTGATTCATTTGATTCATTTGATTCATTTGATTCATTTGATTCATTTGATTCATTTGATTCATTTGATTCATTTGATTCATTTGATTCATTTGATTCATTTGATTCATTTGATTCATTTGATTCATTTGATTCATTTGATTCATTTGATTCATTTGATTCATTTGATTCATTTGATTCATTTGATTCATTTGATTCATTTGATTCATTTGATTCATTTGATTCATTTGATTCATTTGATTCATTTGATTCATTTGATTCATTTGATTCATTTGATTCATTTGATTCATTTGATTCATTTGATTCATTTGATTCATTTGATTCATTTGATTCATTTGATTCATTTGATTCATTTGATTCATTTGATTCATTTGATTCATTTGATTCATTTGATTCATTTGATTCATTTGATTCATTTGATTCATTTGATTCATTTGATTCATTTGATTCATTTGATTCATTTGATTCATTTGATTCATTTGATTCATTTGATTCATTTGATTCATTTGATTCATTTGATTCATTTGATTCATTTGATTCATTTGATTCATTTGATTCATTTGATTCATTTGATTCATTTGATTCATTTGATTCATTTGATTCATTTGATTCATTTGATTCATTTGATTCATTTGGTTCATTTGATTCATTTGATTCATTTGATTCATTTGATTCATTTGATTCATTTGATTCATTTGATTCATTTGATTCATTTGATTCATTTGATTCATTTGATTCATTTGATTCATTTGATTCATTTGATTCATTTGATTCATTTGATTCATTTGATTCATTTGATTCATTTGATTCATTTGATTCATTTGATTCATTTGATTCATTTGATTCATTTGATTCATTTGATTCATTTGATTCATTTGATTCATTTGATTCATTTGATTCATTTGATTCATTTGATTCATTTGATTCATTTGATTCATTTGATTCATTTGATTCATTTGATTCATTTGATTCATTTGATTCATTTGATTCATTTGATTCATTTGATTCATTTGATTCATTTGACTCATTTGATTCATTTGATTCATTTGATTCATTTGATTCATTTGATTCATTTGATTCATTTGATTCATTTGATTCATTTGATTCATTTGATTCATTTGATTCATTTGATTCATTTGATTCATTTGATTCATTTGATTCATTTGATTCATTTGATTCATTTGATTCATTTGATTCATTTGATTCATTTGATTCATTTGATTCATTTGATTCATTTGATTCATTTGATTCATTTGATTCATTTGATTCATTTGATTCATTTGATTCATTTGATTCATTTGATTCATTTGATTCATTTGATTTATTTGATTCATTTGATTCATTTGATTCATTTGATTCATTTGATTCATTTGATTCATTTGATTCATTTGATTCATTTGATTCATTTGATTCATTTGATTCATTTGATTCATTTGATTCATTTGATTTATTTGATTCATTTGATTCATTTGATTCATTTGATTCATTTGATTCATTTGATTCATTTGATTCATTTGATTCATTTGATTCATTTGATTCATTTGATTCATTTGATTCATTTGATTCATTTGATTCATTTGATTCATTTGATTCATTTGATTCATTTGATTCATTTGATTCATTTGATTCATTTGATTCATTTGATTCATTTGATTCATTTGATTCATTTGATTCATTTGATTCATTTGATTCATTTGATTCATTTGATTCATTTGATTCATTTGATTCATTTGATTCATTTGATTCATTTGATTCATTTGATTCATTTGATTCATTTGATTCATTTGATTCATTTGATTCATTTGATTCATTTGATTCATTTGATTCATATGATTCATATGATTAATTTGATTAATTTGATTAATTTGATTAATTTGATTAATTTGATTAATTTGATTAATTTGATTAATTTGATTAATTTGATTCATTTGATTCATTTGATTCATTTGATTCATTTGATTCATTTGATTCATTTGATTCATTTGATTCATTTGATTCATTTGATTCATTTGATTCATTTGATTCATTTGATTCATTTGATTCATTTGATTCATTTGATTCATTCGATTCATTTGATTCATTTGATTCATTTGATTCATTTGATTCATTTGATTCATTTGATTCATTTGATTCATTTGATTCATTTGATTCATTTGATTCATTTGATTCATTTGATTCATTTGATTCATTTGATTCATTTGATTCATTTGATTCATTTGATTCATTTGATTCATTTGATTCATTTGATTCATTTGATTCATTTGATTCATTTGATTCATTTGATTCATTTGATTCATTTGATTCATTTGATTCATTTGATTCATTTGATTCATTTGATTCATTCGATTCATTCGATTCATTCGATTCATTCGATTCATTCGATTCATTCGATTCATTCGATTCATTCGATTCATTCGATTCATTCGATTCATTCGATTCATTCGATTCATTCGATTCATTCGATTCATTCGATTCATTCGATTCATTCGATTCATTCGATTCATTCGATTCATTCAATTCATTCGATTCATTCGATTCATTCGATTCATTCGATTCATTCGATTCATTCGATTCATTCGATTCATTCGATTCATTCGATTCATTCGATTCATTCGATTCATTCGATTCATTCGATTCATTCGATTCATTCGATTCATTCGATTCATTCGATTCATTCGATTCATTCGATTCATTCGATTCATTCGATTCATTCGATTCATTCGATTCATTCGATTCATTCGATTCATTCGATTCATTCGATTCATTCGATTCATTCGATTCATTCGATTCATTCGATTCATTCGATTCATTCGATTCATTCGATTCATTCGATTCATTCGATTCATTCGATTCATTCGATTCATTCGATTCATTCGATTCATTCGATTCATTCGATTCATTCGATTCATTCGATTCATTCGATTCATTCGATTCATTCGATTCATTCGATTCATTCGATTCATTCGATTCATTCGATTCATTCGATTCATTCGATTCATTCGATTCATTCGATTCATTCGATTCATTCGATTCATTCGATTCATTCGATTCATTCGATTCATTCGATTCATTCGATTCATTCGATTCATTCGATTCATTCGATTCATTCGATTCATTCGATTCATTCGATTCATTCGATTCATTCGATTCATTCGATTCATTCGATTCATTCGATTCATTCGATTCATTCGATTCAGTTGATTCATTCGATTCATTCGATTCATTCGATTCATTCGATTCATTCGATTCATTCGATTCATTCGATTCATTCGATTCATTCGATTCGTTCGATTCGTTCGATTCATTCGATTCATTCGATTCATTCGATTCATTCGATTCATTCGATTCATTCGATTCATTCGATTCATTCGATTCATTCGATTCATTCGATTCATTCGATTCATTCGATTCATTCGATTCATTCGATTCATTCGATTCATTCGATTCATTCGATTCATTCGATTCATTCGATTCATTCGATTCATTCGATTCATTCGATTCATTCGATTCATTCGATTCATTCGATTCATTCGATTCATTCGATTCATTCGATTCATTCGATTCATTCGATTCATTCGATTCATTCGATTCATTCGATTCATTCGATTCATTCGATTCATTCGATTCATTCGATTCATTCGATTCATTCGATTCATTCGATTCATTCGATTCATTCGATTCATTCGATTCATTCGATTCATTCGATTCATTCGATTCATTCGATTCATTCGATTCATTCGATTCATTCGATTCATTCGATTCATTCGATTCATTCGATTCATTCGATTCATTCGATTCATTCGATTCATTCGATACATTCGATTCATTCGATTCATTTGATTCATTTGATTCATTTGATTCATTTGATTCATTTGATTCATTTGATTCATTTGATTCATTTGATTCATTTGATTCATTTGATTCATTTGATTCATTTGATTCATTTGATTCATTTGATTCATTTGATTCATTTGATTCATTTGATTCATTTGATTCATTTGATTCATTTGATTCATTTGATTCATTTGATTCATTTGATTCATTTGATTCATTTGATTCATTTGATTCATTTAATTCATTTGATTCATTTGATTCATTTGATTCATTTGATTCATTTGATTCATTTGATTCATTTGATTCATTTGATTCATTTGATTCATTTGATTCATTTGATTCATTTGATTCATTTGATTCATTTGATTCATTTGATTCATTTGATTCATTTGATTCATTTGATTCATTTGATTCATTTGATTCATTTGATTCATTTGATTCATTTGATTCATTTGATTCATTTGATTCATTTGATTCATTTGATTCATTTGATTCATTTGATTCATTTGATTCATTTGATTCATTTGATTCATTTGATTCATTTGATTCATTTGATTCATTTGATTCATTTGATTCATTTGATTCATTTGATTCATTTGATTCATTTGATTCATTTGATTCATTTGATTCATTTGATTCATTTGATTCATTTGATTCATTTGATTCATTTGATTCATTTGATTCATTTGATTCATTTGATTCATTTGATTCATTTGATTCATTTGATTCATTTGATTCATTTGATTCATTTGATTCATTTGATTCATTTGATTCATTTGATTCATTTGATTCATTTGATTCATTTGATTCATTTGATTCATTTGATTCATTTGATTCATTTGATTCATTTGATTCATTTGATTCATTTGATTCATTTGATTCATTTGATTCATTTGATTCATTTGATTCATTTGATTCATTTGATTCATTTGATTCATTTGATTCATTTGATTCATTTGATTCATTTGA
This sequence comes from Topomyia yanbarensis, assembly GCF_030247195.1. Taxonomy (NCBI): domain Eukaryota; kingdom Metazoa; phylum Arthropoda; class Insecta; order Diptera; family Culicidae; genus Topomyia; species Topomyia yanbarensis. The sequence continues at coordinate 111,143,840 of NC_080670.1, forward strand.
TTCATTTGATTCATTTGATTCATTTGATTCATTTGATTCATTTGATTCATTTGATTCATTTGATTCATTTGATTCATTTGATTCATTTGATTCATTTGATTCATTTGATTCATTTGATTCATTTGATTCATTTGATTCATTTGATTCATTTGATTCATTTGATTCATTTGATTCATTTGATTCATTTGATTCATTTGATTCATTTGATTCATTTGATTCATTTGATTCATTTGATTCATTTGATTCATTTGATTCATTTGATTCATTTGATTCATTTGATTCATTTGATTCATTTGATTCATTTGATTCATTTGATTCATTTGATTCATTTGATTCATTTGATTCATTTGATTCATTTGATTCATTTGATTCATTTGATTCATTTGATTCATTTGATTCATTTGATTCATTTGATTCATTTGATTCATTTGATTTATTTGATTCATTTGATTCATTTGATTCATTTGATTCATTTGATTCATTTGATTCATTTGATTCATTTGATTCATTTGATTCATTTGATTCATTTGATTCATTTGATTCATTTGATTCATTTGATTCATTTGATTCATTTGATTCATTTGATTCATTTGATTCATTTGATTCATTTGATTCATTTGATTCATTTGATTCATTTGATTCATTTGATTCATTTGATTCATTTGATTCATTTGATTCATTTGATTCATTTGATTCATTTGATTCATTTGATTCATTTGATTCATTTGATTCATTTGATTCATTTGATTCATTTGATTCATTTGATTCATTTGATTCATTTGATTCATTTGATTCATTTGATTCATTTGATTCATTTGATTCATTTGATTCATTTGATTCATTTGATTTATTTGATTCATTTGATTTATTTGATTCATTTGGTTCATTTGAATCATTTGATTCATTTGAATCATTTGATTCATTTGATTCATTTGATTCATTTGATTCATTTGATTCATTTGATTCATTTGATTCATTTGATTCATTTGATTCATTTGATTCATTTGATGCATTTGATTCATTTGATTAATTTGATTCATTTGATTCATTTGATTCATTTGATTCATTTGATTCATTTGATTCATTTGATTCATTTGATTCATTTGATTCATTTGATTCATTTGATTCATTTGATTCATTTGATTCATTTGATTCATTTGATTCATTTGATTCATTTGATTCATTTGATTCATTTGATTCATTTGATTCATTTGATTCATTTGATTCATTTGATTCATTTGATTCATTTGATTCATTTGATTCATTTGATTCATTTGATTCATTTGATTCATTTGATTCATTTGATTCATTTGATTCATTTGATTCATTTGATTCATTTGATTCATTTGATTCATTTGATTCATTTGATTCATTTGATTCATTTGATTCATTTGATTCATTTGATTCATTTGATTCATTTGATTCATTTGATTCATTTGATTCATTTGATTCATTTGATTCATTTGATTCATTTGATTCATTTGATTCATTTGATTCATTTGATTCATTTGATTCATTTGATTCATTTGATTCATTTGATTCATTTGATTCATTTGATTCATTTGATTCATTTGATTCATTTGATTCATTTGATTCATTTGATTCATTTGATTCATTTGATTCATTTGATTCATTTGATTCATTTGATTCATTTGATTCATTTGATTCATTTGATTCATTTGATTCATTTGATTCATTTGATGCATTTGATTCATTTGATTCATTTGATTCATTTGATTCATTTGATTCATTTGATTCATTTGAATCATTTGATTCATTTGATTCATTTGATTCATTTGATTCATTTGATTCATTTGATTCATTTGATTCATTTGATTCATTTGATTCATTTGATTCATTTGATTCATTTGATTCATTTAATTCATTTGATTCATTTGATTCATTTGATTCATTTGATTCATTTGATTAATTTGATTCATTTGATTAATTTGATTCATTTGATTCATTTGATTCATTTGATTCATTTGATTCATTTGATTCATTTGATTCATTTGATTCATTTGATTCATTTGATTCATTTGATTCATTTGATTCATTTGATTCATTTGATTCATTTGATTCATTTGATTCATTTGATTCATTTGATTCATTTGATTCATTTAATTCATTTGATTCATTTGATTCATTTGATTCATTTGATTCATTTGATTCATTTGATTCATTTGATTCATTTGATTCATTTGATTCATTTGATTCATTTGATTCATTTGATTCATTTGATTCATTTGATTCATTTGATTCATTTGATTTATTTGATTCATTTGATTCATTTGATTCATTTGATTCATTTGGTTCATTTGAATCATTTGATTCATTTGAATCATTTGATTCATTTAATTCATTTGATTCATTTGATTCATTTGATGCATTTTATTCATATCTTTAATTTTATGCATTTAATGTTCAGTCATTCGTTTTATTTCATTCAATTTGTTAGTATGAGTCAATTTATTCTATTAATCTTATAACTATTTCTAAATATAATCTTTATTTTTATTTAATAACCTAATCTAATTTGATTCGTGTATATTATAATTTTGATTTACATTAATTTTTCTACTCATTTTATGAATTTAAAAACCTATTATTTCATTTTTTGCTTTACTTTTTTATTTCGGTCGTTTTGTTGATTTCTATAATTTATTCAGTTTATTCGAGATTGTATTCGTGCAAGACTAGAAACTGTTTTCATCCCACCTCTAGTTGGGTGCTTACTTCTCGTGAGTTCTGCAAACTAATCCAATAGAGAAATGTGTAAGAAATGTCTCATCTCACTGCTAGATGGATTAAATCGGTTTTTTCGAAATAATATTTGGCTAATTTAAATGCTTTACTACTATATTGAAAAATAAATAGGCGACAAAGGATAATCCACAAACAACAAGCTCTATCTGTTAAAGTATTCAAAATAGATATTTGATGTCTTCAGTAAAGTTATTCGCAAAAGTAAGAGCTACAAATTTGCTGAAGACATCATTTCAATACAATCACTTCCAAGAAAATTTATGAAAATATCTCGCTTGTAGGTGGATTAATCAGCAATAAATAATATCAAACGAAAGGTCATATTACATCCATCTAATTCTCCGAAGATATTACCAACA